>NW_027203402.1:0-80354 GCF_024711535.1 Dipodomys merriami | reverse complement strand
TTTGGTCTTTGTCACTGTCTTTGTCTTTGTCATATCAACTCTTCTGGTCTTTGTCACATCAACTCCTCTCATTTGTATCTACCACAGGTATTCCCTGACTTTAATAGTTCCATTTTCACATATGTACATTGAATATTAGGTTGTATTTGCCCAACCATATTCTTCTTTTTCCTTTGCACCTTTCCACATCCCCTTAAAACGCCCCAAGAAGATATGCTTCTGGTGCTCATTTTTTATATAGTCTGTTAATATTTCAGAAAGGTTAGATTGATATGTACTATAATTTATTCAGATTGATCATGTATATATGTAAGTGAATATATGTGGGCTCCATAACTTTATAATATTTCATGAGCATAATTTTTATCTAATATTACATATGAGAGAACACATACCTACTTTTACTTTCTTTTTTCCTGACAATTGTGGGGCCTGAACTTTGGGCCTGGGCACTGTCTCTCAGCTCTTCAGCTCAAGTCTACCACTCTACCACTTGAGCCATGGCACCATTTCCAGATCTTTCTGCTGAGCAATGGAATCCAGGGTCGCATGCTTGCAAAGCAAGCACTCTACCACTGAGCCACCTTTCCAGCCCCCTACTTTCACTTTCTGAGCCTGACTTTCTTCATTCAATATATCTTACACAGGAGCATATGTATATGTGTAGTAATACAGGGCTATAAACTCAGGGACTCATGTACTACTCCTTTCAAAGCTACCAATCAACAACTTGAACCACACATTAATTCCTGTTTAATTCTTGTTGATTCAGAATGTTTTCTGATTACTTGCACACTTTGCTGAACATATCTTTACACTTTCAAGTCATTTCCTGATTTTTTAAAGAAAATTAGTAAGGGTAAAACTTTTAAAAAATCCCTCTTGTCATATCTAACTTTTCTCTTTTCAAACCAAAGGGACTATCCTATTCCATTATATTTGAGTACTTACTCTTTGATATCACAAAATTTGATAGGTTCATAAATCCAATCTCCTCCTATCATACTCTCCTAACAGCTGAAATGGCCCTAAATTTGATATTTTTACTATCGCCTACCCTTCCTATTCTTATCTGTGAACCTGTAAAGGTTCAGAAATGTAACAATCTGGGCAGATATTCTTCCTGATGGTCCTGTAAGTGCTGCTATGGACTTTTTTCCCTCATATGATTGTGGTTTGGAATATTATAATTTCCCAAGAAGCAAATGAAGGGATCTTTAAATGCTGTTGAAATTCCATATTGAACATTATATATATATATATATATATATATATATATATATATATATATATATATATATATATATAATCCCAGAGTCAAGTTATGTAAAAGATTAGGATATTTGTTGTTCTCTTTAATAGCAACTACCACAAAAAACACACTAGTAGTTCATGAATGTCAACCTGAATAATGAACATAGAATTTCAAGACGAGTATTTCAAACTTAGGATGTTGAAGTATAAAATGCTTAATTTCTTGCCCATATATATGTTAAAATCTTACCCTAAATTGGGATCTAATGTGAATATAGTTTCATGTGTGAAAGACATGAAGGAAATTTGTCATGAATGAAATTTAAAAAGTTAGTTAAGGCCCAAGATAGTTTGCTTTATCTCTACTACCACATAAACCACAGCAATCATTTTCCATTAAATGTGGGGCTGGCTTTCATGAGACAACAAATATTCTATTGTTTTCATCTTTGGTAACTATCTCCACATATGAGAAAAGTTTTATTTCAGCCCACCTAGTTTGTGTAATGTGGTTATATTGCAGGTCAGAGTAACTAACAAATCTTCCATGTAAGAATGTTTTTCAGAAGCTAAGTGTCATTTAAGGAAGATTCTATAGCAAGTTATGTTCACAGACCCAACAGAGTAAAAAAAAACACTTGATGCAATATCAAGCAAAACAAGACCTTAACCATCAGGTGATGGAATTTTATTTCTTATTCATATAACAATAGTAAAGGGAGTCATCCAACTCCAAGATGCTTATTATGGAGAGAGTAACCTCCAACATGGGGATGAGAATGTCAGCAAGCTTTACATTGAAATCCAATTTCCAAGGCCACCGTGGCACAATGCAGTAATCACTTCCCAATATATTTAGGTTGAGATATTGGAAAGAATGACTATAAAAAAGTAAAGAGGATCAAAGTACTTTTCATTCTCTTTTGTCATGTTTATGTGTATAAAGTTATTCGTGTGTGCACATTCTAAAGAAATTAATGCAATGAAACCTTTCAAGTTAACAATTGAGGCAATATTAAAATATAAGTAATTCAAGAATTACTTACAGAATCCATAGAAGTTCAGGAAAATGGCAATTAAAGTTTCATACACAGTATAACCAAGCAATAGGGCAGATAATCAAGATACAGAAGAAAGGTGAGTAACATGTTAAGAGTTACTAAATAATTCTCAGTCTTAAATATCAATTTTATTGGACTTGACCCTACAATTAAATGACATAGATTGAGAAATTGGATCAAAATATAAAACACATCCACCTGCTGTCCCAACCAAAAAAATTATCAAATAGAAAGCAAACCCACAAAATATAGGGTGGAGTAGCAATCCTAATATCAGATGAAATAGACATCAAATTAAATTAATGAGAATAAACACAGCAGGACATTACATACTAATAAAGGGAACTCTTTCTCAGAGTGATATACCAATTCTAAATATCTATGTACCAAATGCTGGAGTACCCAATTTTATTAAACAATGCATCTTAATCTAACAATGCATATAGATCTAAACACATTGATAATTGGTAACATCAACACAACATTGTCATCTCTGGATCATCCAGGAAAAGCTCTGCAAAGAAAACTCATAAATATATGATTGTATGGACCACCTAGTTTTTCCAGATATCTAGTGAATATTTAAACAGGAGCATCAGAATATAAATTCCTCTCAACAACTCAATGAACACTCTAGCAAGTAGATCATATTTTAAGTCGCAAAACAAATCTTGCAAATTAAAAAAATATGATATTATTCCCCTGCATCCTGACATATCAAAATGGAATAAAATTACAGCTCAACACATAATGCTATGACAGAAAATTCTGTAAAGTGTGGATAATGAATAATATATCACAGAATGAAGAGATTAGAATGGGAATTCAAATATTTATTAAACAACATACATGAACCCATAAAATACATATCCTCTAGGACTCAATGAAGACAGTACTCAGAGGAATATTTATAACTCTGTGCTTACAAAAACAAGTTGGGGAAATCTCAAATCAGTAGTTTAATGATGAAAATCAAGGTTCTTGAAGAACAGGAATAAACCAAAAGCCAAAGTAAAAGGTTGAAACACTAAAAATTAAATCAAATAAAGTAGAGAAAAAAATACCATAAAACATTAACAAATATTGGTTCTTTTAAGAAAATTAATAAAACTGGCATACTCTTAGCAAATCTGATCCCCAAAAGAAGAGTATGTACACACATAAAGAAAATTAGAGGCAAAAATGGGAAAATCAAGAGAGATACAATCAAGCTTTAGAACATTAGAAGGGAATAATTTGTAAACATTTATCATGACAAATTGGAGAATCGGGAGGAATGGTGAAATTTCCAGAGAATGTTGATATATTCCAACTAACAAAATAGATTGGAACCAAGACAATAGACCCATAACAAGTAATGAAATTGAACTGGCAATAAAAGACCTCCCATCCAAGGAATGCCCAGAACCTGATGAATATATAGCTGAATTCTATAAGGCCTTCAAAGAGAACTCACTCCATTATTTCTTAAAAATCTTCAATGAAACAGAAAGGGAAAGATCACTACCAAAGTTCTTTTTTGAAACCAGCAAAACACTCATCCAAAAACCACATACACTCATCATGAAAGAGATCTGTAGACCCATTTCTTGGAGTAACATCAATGCAAAACTTCTAAATAAAATTCCAGCCAACCTAATTTAACAACTATCCAAAGAAGTTGTATTCTATGATCGAATTAGATTCAACACATCAACAGAAACAAGGACAGCAACTACAAAATCATATAAACAAAGTATTTGACAAGATTCAACACCTCTTTATGACAAATGCTCTGGGAGAAGCTTAGAAGCCATGGACCATTCCGAAATATAACCAATGCCACATATAACAAAATTATAGACCTCATTGTATTTTATGTAAAGTTAAAAACAATTCCTCTAAAATTAAGAACAAGCAAAAATGCCCACTCTCTCCATTCCTCTTCAATAGGGTAGTGGAATTCTTAGCAAGATCAAAAAAGACAGAGAAACTAGAAAGGGGACACAAATAGGGAAAGGAGAAGTAAAGCTATCCTTCTTTGCAGATGACATGATCCTGTATTTAAAGATGGCTATAAATTCTTACCACAAATTATTTGAACTGATGAAGAACTTTGGAAGAGTAGCAGGATTTAAATCAACCCACAAAAATGAATACTTTTGTGCTGTATGAACAATGTGAAACTCAAGACTGAAATCGGGAATTCAAATCGATTTACTATAGCCACAAAAGAATTTAAGATACCTAGGAATTAAATTAACAAAAGATGTACACAATATTTAAAGAAAAATTTAAAAATATGAAAAACTGCAGCAACTATAAGGTAATTGAATAACCTTCCATGGTCTTGATTGGGAAGGATTATCATCGTGAAAATGGTAGTAGTGCCTCAAGCTATCTACAAATTCAATGCAATACTAAGAAAAATCTTAAAAAACATTCTTCAATGATATAGAAGAAGCAATCTGAAAATTCTTGTAGAATAGTCAAAGACCAGAACAACAAAAACAGTCCTCAGCATGAAGACTGGTACTAGAAAAATATCAATACCCAACTTCAAACTCTGTGATAAAGTCATAGTAATAAACAGTTTGATAATAGTACAAGAATAGGGCAGAAAGCAGGGCAACAGCAGCTCATGCCTGTAATCCTAGCTACAGAGGAGGCTGAGATCTGAGGATCACGGTTCAAATCCAGCCCAGTCAGGAAAGTATGTGAGACTCTTATCTCCAGTAAACCACTAGAATACTGGAAGTGGCACTGTGGCTCAAGGGGTAGAGTGCTCGCCTTGAGCTGAAGAGCACTGGAACAGCACCCAGGCAAAGAGTTCAAGCCCCACAACTGCCAAAAAAAAGTACAGAGGTGAGGACCAATGGAATAGAAGACCATGAAATGAACCCACATACTTATAGCCACATAATATATCAGGAGAGAAAAAAAATAGGATAGAAGGAAGGCAGTATCTTCAACAAGTTGTTGAGAGAGAATTGTGTAAACATGTGCTGAAAACTTCAAAGAGATTAGAACAGAAATTATAGAGCCTTATATATCACCCTTCACCTAAATCAATTACACAAGAAACTAAGACCTGAGTGTAAGACCTGATACCCTGAAGAGGTGGGGAAACACCAAAGATCCTTGAAACAATTCAAAATGTCTGAAGTCAATATGCAGAATCACAACAAATCAAAGAAAGTCTGGATGCATGGGATTGCCTCAAAATGAAGAGTTTCTGCAATGCAAATGGCATAGCTAGCAAGATAAATTGAAAGCCCACAGATTGGGGGAAGATCTTTATTAAGTATGCATCAGATAAAGGCCTCATATCTAAAATATACTACTGGCGTATAAGATAAGGACTATATATATATATATATATATATATATATATATATATATATACACATATATGTGTGTGTGTGTGTGTGTGTGTGTGTGTGTGTGTGTGTGTGTGTGTGTGTATAATAGGAGGTAAGGGAGTATCTGAAGCCTTTTAGTACAGAATTGGTGACACTGACTCAAATTGTTTGAAATAGCAGCCATCCCATCATAATCTGAAGTGACTTCTGGGATTAAGAAGATAGTTGAGTAAAGTGTAGTGCTTATAGCCCTAGAAAGAGAAGCTATATATGGAAGGAAACCAAATTCATTTCCTACTAGTAGATAGAAATGTACTGAACCATAGATGAAAGTACAAGTATGAAACTGAGCTTTTTACTGGTGCATAAGGATGGGTTGTCATGGTAGAGAATAAAAAGAACACTCATCTGTGCACCTAAACTTCCCTCAGGCATTGCCTATCCTGAGAACAAAACAGCAAATGGAAATAGATTAATGAGTTACTTAGGGCTTGTTCTCTTCACGCCTTGGAAACATCGCCTGTTACTGCGATCTTTGTCTAAAGTGTAGAGGGCCAAAACACCAGCAACATCCATGTGTGCTCAGTACTTCATTGTAGAAAAGCACATAATGCCAGCCAAGGACTAACAAAGAGTGGAACCTGGAGGAAAAGGAATGTGAAAGTCGAAAGGTACATCCCTGAAGTATCTGCTAAGCTGAAATCCTGGTTCAAACTGAGGCCCACAGTTTTAGGTATACACACACACACACACACACACACATATGTGTGTGTATATATAGATATCTTTGCACATGTGCACATGAGTCCTTTTATTCACAAACATGTATAGTATAGTCCATCTTTCATGGGAAACTCTTGTGAATCCCCAGGAAGAATGTATTAAATTCTTCCCTGGAGCTCTGCGTCTGTGGCCTTGCATCCAGAAGAAAAACATAGGTTGGAAAGCACACTTGCAGGTTCTCCTTATTCATCTCGGGTGCTACAGTTTCTTCCAAGACCACAGACAGTGAGTCCCTAGTGTTGAAGTTAACTTTGATATGTTTACTCCAATATCTGTGTCTATTTGCCGAAAAGTCATTCAGAATGATGCAATTGAATTGCATCAGAGGATCCCATGTCAGGTGCATGGTGAAATGGACAGAAAAAAAATGTATTGTAGTGGGATATCAACCAAAGTTATTAGGGCATCAGACCCAATGGGTCAGTTCATAAATTCAATGTCCACAGAACATTGCTGATTGATCTAGGCAGGGTTCCATAAAATTTCCATTTGCACAGGCTTCCAAAAATGTACCTGCTTACTTCTCCCTGGAAGCAATGATGATGCTGAAACCAACAAAATGTTACTAAGGGCTCTAGAATTTATATCTAATATATTCTGATAAATTCACAGATTAGTACATCATAAAAATATCAGTAAGTTAGTCTCAATAAATCAAGATTGATGCCAAATTGAATGTCACATTTGCATTCTGAACTTTCACCTTTACACAGGTAATTTTTACTCAACCTGCTTTCACAATCTAGTTTTGTTTTTCAGGACATGTTTTTGAGAACATATGGTAATAGAAGACATCCTTCTCTACCATGAGCCTAAATCAATATCGGTACCGACTCTATGTTTTCTACTTGTCATAATATATTAGACACAAATACCATACAGAGACCTCAATGGCCCTTGAGAGCAGAGCTACTTCAGAGATGTGTACACACTCTGCAAATGTAGAAACCTTCCATGCACATGATGATGTACTTGCCCATAATCACATACTACGTATCAGAAAATGTGCATTGCTGTTTAAACAAATCAGCAAATGTACTATAGATTGTAGAAGGAAAAACTTTTATTTATTGTGAAAATATCATACAAAGGGGTTACAATTACATAATTTGCAATAACTAGTATATGTCTGAGACAAGCAGAAATGGTCAGATAAGTTGATTTTAGGAGAAATGAACCTCTAGATCAGGATTCAAATGGTTTTTCTTTCATGCTATTGTTTCTAACATATTCATAAGATGATTTCTTTGTTGCTTTGTATGTCCCTCTCCCAAAGTATAACCCATTTTCACTGTATTTGATGTAGGAAAAATTTTTAATGAGGTTTCCACTGGCCCTTTAATCTTGTATACTCCTTATATTATATAATTGTAAAACTTACTTTTTCATTCTTAGCAGCATATGTTAATTCTATAGAGGGTTTATTTATACACATACATGTACATATGCAATGAACCTCAATCTCATAAGGTAGTGGTATTGATTCATATCTTCAATCTATTTATCGTTTTTGTGGGTTTTTTGTCAGTTATGGGGCTTGAACTCTGAGTTTGGGTGCTGTCCCTGGACTCTTCAGCTCAAGAAGAGTGCTCTACAGATTGAGCCACAGTGCCACTTCTGATTTTCTAGTGGATTTTTGGAGATAAGTATCTCACAGGGGCTGGGAAGGTAGCTCAATGGTAGAGGGCTTGCCTTGCATGCATGAGGCCCTGGGTTCGATTCCTCAGCACCACATAAGCAAAAAGAAAAAAGCCAGAAGTGGAGCTGTGGCTCAAGTGGTAGAGCTCTAGCCTTGAGCTGAAGAGCTGAGGGACAGCGCCCAGGCCCAGAGTTCAGGTCCCACGACAGGACCCCCCCCCCAAAAAAAAAAATAGAGTCTCACAGATTTTCCTGCTCAGGCTGGCTTTGAACCGCATTCCTCAGATCTCAGCCTCCTGAGTAGCTAAGATTACAGGCGTGAGCCACAAGCATCCAGCTATTTATAATTTGTGAGAAACTACATATATTTCCATAGTATGAAATGATATTCCTATGAATTGTGTATAAGTGATCACTTTACTTCATTTTGCCAGCATTTTTATTTGTGTTCTTGGTGATAGACATTGTCATTGAAGTGTGAAAAATTCAATGTCTTTGGCTTTGCATTTCCTTTATGCCAAGGATGTTGAGCATCTATTTTTGTATTTTAATTGGCCCCATATACTTCCAGATGTCAGGAATATCTTTAAATTTGCTTGCCAATGTGTTCATTAACATTACTTAAGAGTTTAGATTTCTAACCTTCCTTCATATTCTGATAATTAAGTTCTTGGCTGATGTTAAGCTAATCTATAAGCCATCTATTCACCCTAGTTACTGTTTATTGTGTTGTGCCACATTTTTAATTCAGTGTAACCCCATTTGTCAAATTTTGCTCTTATTTACTGATTTATTTGAAGTTTTAATCAGTAGCTTACTGTCTAAATAAGATGTTTCTTCTTTTATGTTGTCTGTAATGTAGTGTTTTATTTTACATTTTAGCTCTTCAATTTTTATGGGCTAGAAAAACAAGGACCATTCACAACTTAGGGCATACTGGAATACCTGGAGACAGTGTCCAGGAGAAGATGACTGGAATTGTGGTCAGAGAGAGAGAAGCTCTGTGAGTGGAAATATTTACTCACCACAAGTGCTGCCCTTGTGTACACATGTGGGGCCTTTGGAGCCAGAGCGATCCTGCTTGTCTCATCGACTAGAAGTCTCCCTGAAGCCAGCAGTTGTTTCAAGTACTCAGAAAGTAATCTTGTGAAATGATTCAAATATCCATTTGATGTTTTTAAGAATCAACGATATAGGGTTGGGAAGGTAGCTCAGTGGTAGAGCGCTTGCCTTGCATGCATGAGGCCCTGGGTTCGATTCCTCGGCACCACATAAAAAAGAAGACAAAACCCGGAAGTGGCACTGTGGCTCAAGTGGTAGAGCGCTAGCCTTGAGCTGAAGAGCTGAGGGACAGTGCCCAGGCCCAGAGCTCAGGCCCCACAACCGGACCAAAAAAAAAAAAAAAAGAATCAATGATATATTAAATAAAGCTACAATTTACAAATTGTCCACATACACTAATAGGAATCATTATGCATTTCTGATCACAATAAGTAATGGAGGAAAGATTTTACCTGTTATAGGAATAACAGATATCTCCCTAGAGTAATTTTACATATCCCTAATGCCATAAGGGTATCATGGAGTAAATATAGACATTGTGACTTGGGTACAGATGAGTCTTTTACAAGGTATCCTACACTTAGACTTGTTGGAGTTGGTGAATTCTTCAAAATATGCAGCCTAACTCTGCCGACCATCTACTGGATGTTTGCCAACATCCACCTGGCACTGAACTATCTGTTCAAAATATGAGTGCCAATTCTAATAATGTGAAACTCTTGACCTGCAGGAAAAGCATTGGAAATAGAGCCTGAAAATGGAGTGCTCAGATCAGAGAAGCACCCTCACTGGTTACTTTCAGCACCACATTTTATGTGCCATGAAGATGCTGGCTTAGGCTGGCCCTTTAGTGTGTGCTGTTTACAGCTGTGGTATCTTCGGAATCTTTTTTTGTGCCTCTACTTTTGAATGAAAAAAATATTCTCTTAATCCAACTTCAACTATTTGCTGCATGAGAAAAAGAATTAATATTTATGAAGGGGGCACCTGATTCTATCTGAAAGGAGTTTCCCTAACCTATATATAGACAGAGCAAGGATAGCTTATAGCAGATTGTGAGACTTTAATCAAACAGGATTATTTGGAAAAGAGCTCGTTGTTCTAATACATTGCATAGATATGAACCACGTACAGTGTAACAGCATTCCCCCAGGCACTGGAAAACCCAAGCTCTGCTGCTCTCCAGGGAATGGACAGTTGGTCATTAACACTAGAAATCCTAAACAGGTTCAGTAGGTGTGAAGTCCTCATGGGCTCTAGACACAATGAAATTCTTCCCAACTCCAGTTTGAACTTCATACCTTAGGACCAACTCACAAAGTAAGTTTTTGTGTGATTGTTAGGCACTTTGAGACTTTTAGAATGTTTTTGACTCTTTTTGGAGCCCACTCTAGTGGCAACACTAACATTAGTTTAAGATCTAAAGCCAGAGCCAGCTGTAGCACCTTGTGTTAGCCTACAGACTGAAACTGTGCAATCAATATATTGTACTAATCATCCACAGTACCTGTTTGATTGGCAAAGCTGATTTTCGAATTTTTTGTATTATCTGAGACAAATCCAACATCAGTTCTGTCAGGAGAAGCTTACGAGATGAGTAAGGAGAGGCCTCACAACTTGTCTTGCTTTCTTTTTTTTTTAATTGTGAAAATACCATACAGAGGGGTTACAATTACATGGGCAAGGTAATGAGTATATTTCTTATCAAGCATTGTAGCCTCCTCCTTTGTTTCCCCTTTCCATTCCTTCCCATCCTCCACCTGCCCCCCCAATCCTCCCACCCGCCTACCCCCACCCCTGAGATGTATAAGTCGTTATGTCTTGCATGACAAATTCCCTTCATGTCCTTACTTATTCCTATTTACAAACATAAGTACAATATTTGCAATTTATCCTGATTGGAGATAATGTTTTAACATATTCATTGGCAGGGAAGTAAGCATTCAAACAATCAAAATCTTACGTTTTGAAAAACTCCCTAAATTTCTATGCTCATTATGCAGCTTGATTTTCAAGAACTATAATTCGTTTTGGGATTGGCTTTTTCTGTTGAAGAAATGAAAAAAAAAACTATAACTTGACCTTGGGATTTGATATTTATGTGGTTCAATATGGAAGTTGGATAGCATTTAAAAATCCCTTCATTTGCCTCTTTAGGAAGTACGAGATCCTTAACCAGTCTTGTATGAGAAACTGTAAAACTGTGGCAGCATTTACAAGACCACCAGGATTAAAATCTGCCCAGATTGGGACACTACTGGACCTCTACAAGATTGCATAGGTGAAAGTGGGATGAGTGAAGTAATATCTTAAAATGTCTAAATTGGTGCCATTTCAGGTGTTAGAAAAGAATGAAAAGAGGCTGATAAAATGCCGTCGCCATGGAGACGCAGCCAGTATGGGCAGCCGCAGCCATTAACCCTCAAAAGCAAGGCTTAGAGCAATTTACCAGATCCCAATCTTGGCTCCTTGCCTCCAGTTACCCTGAAAGCGAACCATTCAGGAGTATGCAATACTCCTTGACTCAACCACTTCCACAGCCCTCATGGGCTGGACGCCGGGTTACAACCAGGTTTACAAGGGGAAGAAGCTAGCTGAACAGATGTTTCAAGGACTTATTCTTTTTTCTGCAAAAGTTGGATTTATCTATGCATAAATGGCCGAACAGTTTGGATGGACACTCTATATAGGTATGGCCGGATTTGCTTTTCCATGTTTGCTGATGCTTCCTCCATACTCATCTATCCACGACATCCCCTCAAATGGTTATCTGTTCAAGAATCAAGAACAGAAGACAAGAAAATTGGGGATAGAAAAATTAAGAGGTATGTTAAAAATAATTCATTGGGTTTTTACATTTGTTTTCTCTGAGATGAGCTAAGTTGACATCATACCCAAATCATGAGCCTAAAACTCCCTATGCTCTTAAACACAGATTTCTTTATATTTTAGTTTTCTTTATATTTCTTTTTTGTTATTGTTTTGTTTTCTACCCCTAGCTAATTGAGTGTTGATTAGTTACAAAATAGTCTCCTGTTGTTCACTTCTCATTTTGAAGAAGAAGCCAAAGCCAAGCCTGTCATAGTACCACTAGCCTGGCCCTTCTCCTAGCCATCTGTGAGCATTCATGAGTGACAGCCAGGTTCAGCACATTCTTGGCTTTGCTTCTGTCTTTTTTTGTACTTTTTTAATTCTAAAAATGCGGTATAGAGGGGTTACAGTTCATGAGCAAGGTAATGAGTACATTTCAGCTCCCCTATGAACCAGAAATCCCACTTTGGGGCATTTACCAAAGGATCACAAACAAGGCCATACTCAGGCTACCAGCACAACTATGATTATAACAGCAATATTTAATATAGCTAAGATATTGATCCAAACCATATGTCCTTCAATAGATGAATGGATCAAAAAATGTGATATATATATATATATATATACACATATACCTGCATACGTACCATATATACATATATAAACATACATACAATGAAATTTTCTTTATATTCCAAAGGCAGTTAGAAATAACTCAGTTGTATTTGACTTACAAATATTTTAGACAAATATTTTAGACTTTTGGAAAACAAAAGTACAAGTATGCAATGTTTCTTCCAGGTACAAATAATAATAAATGCCACATAAATGACAGCCAAAAAGGAAAAAGTATGATAGGAAAAAGGTGTATTTAGGAACATAATTTTTGTGATATCAAAGACTATGCATTCAAAGATAATAGGCTATCTATAATCTAATTGGCATGAAAAAGGGAATGCAAAAGTTACAGTAGATTACTGGTTTATTTGGAGTTTTAAGCCCTATCAATAATTTCCTTTAAAAATTGGGAAGTTGAAAATGACTTTAGAGTGTGATAATATGTTGAACTGGGTGGTTCATACATAATAATACCAGTTACTAAGGAAAATTATCTCTAAGTACCCATCAAAATGCAGGAAGTAATTTGTAGTTTAAGTGGTAAAGTACTAGCCTTGAGGAAAAAAGCAAAAAGTGAATAAGGCTCTGCATTTGTCAACCTGAACTAGCATGTGTGTGTGTGTGTGCGCACACACACACACACACACACACACATACACATACACACACATGCATGGTCATGTGCAAGGGATGTTGAAAGACTCAGAAAGAGAAATTGAGTGTAAAACCTTTCATATGTAATATTAGATCTAAAATATGAACATGAAATTTGAAAAAAGTAAAACACATGACCATTAATTATATATGAGTTCAGACTATATAGTACAGAAAGCAGTAAAATTTTATGTTGTATTAATTTTTTTTGTGAAAGTATTGTACAGAGGGGTTACAATTACATGGGCAAGATAATGAGTACATTTCTTATCAAGCATTTTAGGCTCCTTCTTTTTGTCCCCTTCCCATCCCTTCCCATCCTCCCCCACCCCCCCTAATCCTCCCCTGCGAGCCCCCTCTGCACCAAAGTTTTAAAGTTCATTTTCGACATAATGACTCAATTGTATGTTGTAACCTCTCTGATGTAACAATATCATATGCGAACAGTAAAAAGATGAAGCTTATCTTGTCCTTGGGTAGGTGTTAAAGGAGACATGGAAAGAGGCAAAGGAATAGGGAGTAGATGGCTTGGAAAATACAACATAAGATTCAATGCACATATGTCTAAATGGAACTAGGAAAGAAAGGGGATGGGTGGGGTTTTTATAGATTAGAAGAGTCGATGGAAACTATGACAAAGTCTAAGAGGCATTGTAAAAACCAATTGATACATTGTACAACTGTTTTAAAAAACTATCCATGAGGCCTGTAATTCTAATTAGTGAGGAGGCTGTGAAATGAGGATTGTGGTTTGAAGCCAGCCATGGCAGAAAAGTTCATGAGACTCTTATCTCCAACAAACTACTCAGAGAAGGCTGGAAATACTGCTGTGGCTCAATTTGTACAGGGCTAACCTTCAGCACAAAGAGGTTTTGGAACAGCACTTTGATCTTGATTTGAAGTGCCAAGACAGGCACAAAAACAAAACAAAACAAGATAAAACAAAAGAAAAAAAGAAACAAACCAAAAACAAAAAAGATCTTAATTTTTATATTTTTGAAAATTACAAGAAAAACCCATGTTCCACCTACTTCAAATAGTTAGATAATATACATTATATGGCTGTGATTATGATGGATGGAAATTTTCTCATTCATGTAGCATCTAATGTTCATTCGAGGCATGGTTTTTCATGCCTCCCAGGCTATGACTTGTGTAGGCTGAGGTTATGGGCTTGGAGCTGCAGATGCTGATACCCTTCTCAACCAGTGTTTCACCTCTTAACAGGGCAGTCATACCCAAGGGCTCCTTCAACTTCAGCTTCATGATCTCTTCGTGGTCCTGTGGGCCCAGTTGGGGGTGCCATCCTGGATACATGTGATTTGAAGTAAGTTCATCCTACTCATCCTCTATGCCAAAAGAGTCAAGTGTGAGAGGGTTTGCAGACATTTGAAGTAATGTACATACACGGTGCTCCAGTGGCCCCACATACCTACCCAGCATATGCCTGTGTATCCTAGGATTATTGGTCTGGAGCAGGGGATGCTTCCAACATATTCCCTAACTAGTGCTTCACCTGCTAAAGTGAATACATGATTGAGAGCCTCTTGTTTACCTTAAGGAAATCTAAATTCCTGATCTGTGCCAGGCCACAACAGATGCCATCCCACATGCCCCCCATTTCATTTTATGTTAGACCTCTCCTGCCACACTGTGGGAACCAAATCACTGGTGAGCAGTTGTGCATGTATGTACACACATTCACACTAAGGCATGTACATAGTGTCAGATTTGACTGGTTGTGTACTATATATTATAGTACCCAAGTGAAAGAAGACTTGGAGATTCCTTGACTACAAGTTGTCCTGTTTTGCTATTTAGCTGTGTCCTGTATAGCCCAGGGTTGTGGGATTCGAAGTGGGCATGCGTCCACCCTCCACAACCAGTGCTCCTCCTCCTACAGGGAGAGCATGCCCAAATCCCTGTTCTTTCCCTCTTGGACTAACATCTTGCAGGTCCTTCTCTGAAGGCCCAGGTGACAGTGCCATTCCAGATGCCCTAGTTTCTATGCAAATAGGACCACTCTCCCTTTGTGGTAACTGAATATTTGTGTGGGGTTGAGTGAGTATATCATTGTGCTTGTGTATACACCAGTTTGTGGAACACAAGGACCTGTGGCAAGATTTTCCCACTTGGGTGCTGATGCCAGCCCAAGGGAAGAAAGGCTTAGAGAGTAGATCTTTCATGTCTCCCTTGAAGAGTATGGCCTGTGCTGCTTGGGATTACAGGGCTGGAGTTTGGCATGGTGCTGCACTTTCTAACCAGGGCTTATCCGGTTACAGGGAAGCCATACAAGGCGGCCAGTTTTTCTTCACTTTGGGACCTCTGGCTTCCTGGTATGAGTCAGCCCAGGTGCAGCTATATGTGCCTATGTCCTTCTCAGTAAGTGGTTCCACTCCCGGTTGGAACTGTGGGAATCCAGTTGTGATATGTGTTGTGCATGTGTGTATACACATTCACAGGAGGGCACAAATGTGGTGCCAGAGTGGCCTTGTTGTGCAATATATTGCATCCAGAAGAAGGGAAGCCATAGCTTGTCCTTTTTCCTTAGCTGGTTAATTTCAGTGTAGCCTTGGGAGGCCTTCAATTCAAAGTGATTCCATTCCCTCCTCTGTCCTGTGAAAATGAAATCATGGGTCAGGGATTTTGTGCATGTGTATACACATTTTCCCATGAAAGCACTTAACCTATTTTTAAATTGGATAGGTCCTAGGTGTTTTTGGACCCAAGAGAAAAAGGCTGGGGTTGGAGACTATAAAACATCCCTTTCACAGGCCTGTGGAGTCGGGCTTATACGCCTGGAACTTGGGGTGCTGCCTACCTTCCTAAATAGTGCTTACTACTGCTAAAGAGAGGTCATGCCTGGTAGCTTGCTCTTCACCATGTGGACAACTGTCTTGCTGGTCCCTTCTGATAGGCCTATGCCCCAGTACACACTTTCATAAGAGGGCACATACATGATGCCAGATAGGCCTGATTGTGGGCATATTGGGCCAGGCCCTGTGTCCATACCCCTGTAATGCCTTTGTAGCCTGGGGTTATTAACTTGGATCTGGGTATGTTGCTACCTCCCTAACTAGTCGTTTACCTTGTACAGTGACTTCATAGTGAGGACCTCTTCTTGATCATGTAAAGGAACTCTTTATTCATGATTTGTCAGCCTCAGAGACAGTGCCATCTGAGATATATCCATTTTCATGTAAAGATTGCTCCCACCCTGCCATTCTATGGGAACCCATTCATGGAATGTGGACACATGATTGTGCCTATGTGGTGCCAGTTGGACTAAGGGTGGGCTCTAGAGGGCAGAAGAGATGGCACATTGGAGCTTGGAGTATGTCCACCACCCTTCCCAACTATAGCCTATATACTGGGATTATGAGTCCTGAGCAGGGGATACTGTTGCTCACCCCATCCAGTGCTTCCCCTTCCACAAAGAGGTCATGGCCATTAGCCTGTTTTTCTTAATCTTGCAAACCTCTAGCTTCATGATTTGTGTTGTCCTAGATGCAGGTACCATTTGCAGATGACCCCAATTCAAAGGAAGCTGTTCCTCTCCTGCCCTTGCCCTGTGGGAACTGAATTGCAAAACAAAAAAGAAAACATTACGAACTAGTAAGTAGTGGGGTACTTGAAGTTATTTCACAAATGAGGGTCCTTATTAAGGCTTCTTACCCCCTTTTTTCTTCCTTGAAAAATTTTCCAGTGTACTAAAAATCATCACAAATACTTATGACAGTGCATATTAAATGTGATGTCCTTCATATTATGTATGAACATTTTCTTCATGAATTTTAGTCAGTAGTGTTTGATAACTTTTACTCCTCTATATGCAGTTTGCATAATGATAAAGTTTGTATCCATATCCACATATATTCTTATATAATCCTTCTCCAATCATTTGGTATTGTCCAGTATATTTTTAACTTTTCCCTAGTCTGACAAGTGTGGTATCTCTTTATTGTTCCTGACAGAATATTTTTCATAAATCTTGCCACATCACATATGCCTTTTCTTGTGAATTGCATGCTCAGATATTTTATTCAATATCATGTATCCTATCTGTCATCTTCTTGATTGAAATGTTCCTTTGTTGAATACATACTATTTAAATGTCTTCAGTCTTAAGAGAGGATGTTTATATTTTTTTTGATGTTACTTACTCAACCAAGGTGTTGCTGTAATGTAAACTTATTGATATTTTCCTACCTTTGTATTCATTTCCTTGGGGAAAATCTCCATTCTTAAAATGCACTCTTATTTCATTCTTAAAGCTTTTAAGTGTTGCTTTCTACCTTTGTTTTTAGGAATTGTTTGCTATGGCTTTAAGTTAAGGTCTATTTTGTATCTTATTCCATATAAATAGCTAGCTATTCCAAATAGCTATTTATTGAATAGTCTAATGTCAAATCTCAGGATTCTACATAGGCTTGTTCTCAGTTCTCTACCCTATGTAATACTTTTTCTTCAGCTGTAATACCAGATTGTCTTGATTACTAGGCTTTAGTATAACAAATCCTCATTTTGAGTTATGGTGTGTCCCCAAAATTGTTCTTTCATATTCTTTGTGTCTTTTGATCTTTAGAAATCCTTCCTCTCCTCTGTTAGTGGGGACCAAACACCGAGTCTCTTGCATTTAAGGCAAGCACTCTACCACTCAGCAACTCAACTCATAACTTTGAGGAACAACAGTCACTGGGTCCAGGTGAGGTTTGGGGAAGTTTCCCTCTATAAGTAGGAACTCTTGACTTAGGGTCCTTGGTCACAGAATAAAAATTTGCAGAGTAGTCACCATGGTAAGAAAACTTGGCAATGTTTTATTGAGTTAGCAAGCAAACAAACAGATAAGCAGATAAACAGAAAGACAGAGGCACACTCAGAGTGTGAGTGCTCTTAACGGTAGACGCAAAGAGCTCTTTGACATCAGGGGCATTTATATAATAAAAGCAAGTCCTGTCATAAAGCCATATATATAGGTGTTTATCTTTGCTCTTAATCACTCTGGGGTTACACCATCTGAGTTCTTGGTTATTTGGTGATTCAGTCTTTAGTGTATTTCTTTTTATCGGGGGGAGGGTCCAGTCATGGGGCCTGAACTCTGGGCCTGGCCGCGGTCCCTCAGATCTTCAGCTCAAGGCTAGTGTTCTACCACTTGAGCCCCAGCGCCACTTCTGGCTTTTTTCTTTTTTCTTATGTGGTGTTGAGTAATCGAACCCATGGCCTCATGCATGCAAGGCAAGCACTCTAACACTGAGCCACCTTCGCAGCCCCTTTAGTGTATTTCTTACAGGAAAGAATGCATATATTTTTGCCATAGAACAGATGCTTATCCTTAAGATGATGAACGCACCCTGAGTTAGAAGCAAAGAAGATAGTGCATGTATGTTTCTAAATGTATTGTTTCTATCAGAGTTCCTAGATGTCATTTTCCAGGTCTCATTTTTCCTAAGCTATCCAGCCTGAAACTATAAAAAGTCCTGATAAGACTTCTCAGAAAATTGCATTCAATTTATAGATTGATTTGATAGAAAACAATACATTCTTTAGATATTGAGTATTCCCATGAATGATTTTTTTTTGGGTCCGGTCATGGGGCCTGAACTCTGGGCCTGGGCACTGTCCCTCAGCTCTTCAGCTCAAGGCTAGTGCTCTGCCACTTGAGCCACAGAGCTACTTCTGGCTTTTTTCTTTTTGTTTATGTGGTGCTGGGCAATCGAACCCAGGGCCTCAAGCATGCAAGACAAGCGCTCTACCACTGAGCCACCTTCTCAGCCCCCCATGCATGATTTTGACATAGCTGTATTTAGCTGTTTTTCAGTTATTTTTAATAATTAATGTTTGTTACATAGTATTATATATCTTTTGTAGGATATGCTTCTTGGTGTGTTTATGTTCGTTTGGTTTGGTTTGAACAACATGGGGAATTGAACTGGTGTATGGGAGGAAAGCATTCTACCACCTAAGCCACAATATAGCCATGTTAGTAACTATTGAAGCTACTTAAAATAATCATCCATCTTATAATTTGTTATTTTTACCTTTTTTTCATCCTGGGGTACTTGGTATAGGAGTCTGGTTTTTTTGTTTTGTGTGTGTGTGTGTGTGTGTGTGTGTGTGTGTGTGTGTGTGTGTGTGTGTGTGTGTATGCACATGCATTCATATAAGTGTATATGTGCCAATACTGGGGCTTGAATCCTCTTAACTTTTTCCAGCCAAGGTTAGCATTTACCATTTGAGCATGTATGCACCTTCAGTGTGGCTTTTCTGGTTAAATCCTACTCAGGAGGATACAAATGGCAGTTCAAAGCCAGCCTGGGCAGAAAAGTCCAGTAGTCCTATGAACTACTTTGAAAAACTACTATGAAAAACCTGGAAGTGGTACTATGGCTCAAAAATAGTGCTCAAGCTTTGAATTGAAGCCCTCAATCCTTAGGGCCAGCACATACAAAAATTAATGAACTTTGAATTGTCTAACCATGATGTATTTACACCATGATCTACAGATCTCAGCCTCTCAAGTAGGTAGCATTGTAGGTGTGATCCTGTAGTAATAATAAGTCATTTATTATTGTTACTAATGGATATTTTTTAAAGACATAAGTGTATGCTAGTGGCTCAAGTCTATAATCCTAGCCAGTCAAGAGGCTGAAGTTTAAGAATCTTTGTTCAAAGCTGACCCAAGGGAGAAAAATCTATGTGGCTTATCTCCAATTAACAATCAAAAAGTTGGAAACACAGCTGTAGCTTTAGTGGCATAGTAGTAACCTTAAGCAAAAATGCTTAGGGACAGTGCCCAGACCCCGAGTTCAAGTCCTAGAATCAGCCTCCAAAATTAAAATAAATAGAACACAAAATAACTCCAGGTATGGCTAGTGATAGTATGCCTAGTTTGCATGAAATTCTGAATTTGATTGCCACCAGCAAGAAAAATACACAAACCAAGAAAAAATGTTTCCAAAGTCAGAGGGAATTTTTTACTGATCCTTACTAACAGACAATTTTTTTCTTACACAATTTCATTTAGAACGTTAGCCCAAGGCAGGTGCTAGTGGCTTGGCTCATGCCTGTAATATTAACTACTCAGGAACTTGAGAATTGAGGATAGTGGTTCTTGAGACTCTTCAATAAGCTACTCAAAAATAAGTGGAAGTGACCCTATGGCTCAAGTGATAGAGAGCTAGCCTTGAGCTCAAAGAAGCACAGGTACAGGGGCCAGGCCCAAAGTTCAAGCTTCATGGACAACAAAAATAAAAATAAAAATAAAAAGCCAAACAATAACTCCAGTAGAAGAGAAATGATTATGCAATGACTACTTTAGCAAGAATGCATTTCTCAGTTTAGAATGAGGTTTCACTTTGTATAACCTTATAAATATAAGATAATTAAATTTCAAGTAATTATTTAACTTCACTATCCACTAAGTTGGAGTGTTGAGCTATATGTTAAATAACAGTGAGTTATAGAAACATGAAAGACGAACTTGAGGCAATGATAAGGGGAGTTGAAGAAATCAATGTTGTTTTGAGAGCAACTCAGGTTGAAGCTGACCACCTAGGTAGGTCTTCAGGAGACTAAGGCTGTTTCTCATTTCTAAGATCCCTCTCCTTGGCTGGGCCCCTCCCATTGAGTTTAATCAAAGATTAGGTTAGGTGTGGGGAAAAGCAGCAGCTTGTATTGAAGGTTTTAAAAAAAATAAACCCTCTTTTTTGTGTTTAAATGTAGGAACTAGAGAAGTCGTTGGTTCACAGGACTCTGCATTTGAAAGAACTTCCAACTATGAAGGCCAACCTGAGCCACATATTCCAGAGAAGGACATGATGTTGGCACAGGAACAGATAGAATATTTGCAGAAGAATTTTATGTGGTGCTTAATTTATTAAGCCTTTCTTGTTTATGTTTGATGTAACCTGCTAGTAATAGATGTGAAATGAGTAAAGGATCTGTTGGCCACCTAAATTTGTTACTTCAGCAAAAGTATATCTGATCATGCTAAACCTTAGGTTTCTAAGAGGAAGAAAAAGATGTAAGTCCTTCAAGATGCTAACAAAACTGAATTCACAATCCATTAATTGGAGGGAAGGGCACTTTTTGTTGGCAATTTTAAATATCCAATTGCATTTTTCCATGCAGGTGACTATCAGCAAAGAGGAGATTGAAGGGGGCTCAGAAGGTGGCTCAGTGGTATAGTACTTGCTTCAGATGCATGAGTCCGAGGGTTCAATTCCTCACAGACACATAAACAGAAAAAGCCAAAAACTGGCACTGTGGCTCAAGTGGTAGAGCGCTAGCCTTGAACTGAAGAATTGAAGGACAGTACCCAGGGTCAGAGTTCCAGCCCCACAACCGACAAAAAGAAAACTAAAAGAGGAGATTGAAGACACTCAGTTCATGGATCCTGTTGAATGAAGACTATAAGGAGCTGTGTGGATAGCTGGTACTGATGGAAAACAGTTCTACAGACAGCAGACAGCAGTATCATTGAAGAAAGGGTTGAGAAGTTTCAGAAGGTGAACCAGCAGTATGAAGGCAGGTGTAGTTACGACATCCTTCTCAATGCTGAGAATCTCATGCTATAGGTATGTTTTGTACAAGAGTTGAAGAGACTTTCGAACTACTTTTCATCTTTCTGAGGGAAAAGAGAAGATTGCTGAGAGATGAGAGGGGTGAGCCACTCATGGCTAAGCATATATTGAGAACAGGTGTTTTTCTGGGTTGGCAAGTCTGATAAGAGGAGGGGCTTATGTCTCTTGAAGTATCTTGGTGTCTCAGACCAGTGAAGGAGTCTAGTTATTATTGCCCAAGGGCAGAAGTCATCCCGAGTAAAGTTGGTGATTTCATGTGGTCACTAGGCCTCAGATGTAATGTAGCTTAGTAATATAACAGGAGTGATGTTCTTTGAGTTATTTGAAACTGAGTTATATTCTCTTGGGACTCCCAAGTAAATTACAATAGAAGCTACCCATGAGAGACATGAGAGAGACTGTTGCATTAAAAAGTAAGAACTAGATTTTGAATTTGATTATTGAGCTTTTCTTGACTTTCTAGACTTTCCTTTTGAAATTGCATTAACTCATTTGTACAATGAGAATTTTTCAATTACAAAAATCTTTAAAGAGCACCCTTATGTTTGTGGCTAAGGAAGAAATGGTTCTTTCCATTTTTTTTTTTTTAGTCATGCAACTTGAACTCTGGGCCTGGGCATAGTCGCTGAGCAATTCAGCTCAAGAGTAGAACTGTACCACTTGAGACACAGTGCTACTTCCTGCATTTTCTATTTATGTTGAGAATGGAAGCCAGAGCCTCAAAAATAATTTATCCTGTAATTGTTTCATTTTTGGTTATTATTAATGTTTTTTCATTGTGAAAATTCCATACAGAGGGGTTACAATTACATGAGCAAGGTAATGAATACATTTCTTATCAAGCATTGTTACCTCCTCCTTTGTATCCCCTTACCATCTCTGCCCTCCCATTTCCCTTCCCCCCATCCCAACCCCCCACCAATATTGTAAAGTTCATTTTTCGACATAAGGTCTTGTACATCTCATTGTTGCAATGGGTCCACTTGTATCCCTATTTAAACAATTTCTTTTTTCCCTTCCACACCCCAAATTATAACAACAAAAAATATAGTGAAAAGAGGGGTTATAACGAGAGGGAGGGACATACAAAGCAACAAAGAAATCATCTTATAAATATGTTAGAAACAATCGCAAGAAAGAAAAATTATTTCACTAGTTCTCTAGGTGTTGATTTCGCCTAACATCAACTTTTTTGAACTTTTCCGCTTGACTCATACATATACTAGATATTGCAAATAAGGGAAACCATGGGACCTATGCTTCTTTGGGCCTGGCTTACTTCACTGAATATAATTTTTTCCAAGTTTTTCCATTTCCTAACAAATGGGGCAATGTCATTCTTTCTGATGGAGGCATAGAATTCCATTGTGTACATATACCACATTTTCTTGATCCATTCATCTACTGAGGGGCATCTGGGTTGGTTCCATATCTTAGCTATGGTAAATAATGCTGCAATAAATATTGTTGTGCTGGTAGCTTTAGTGTGGTCTTGTTTGTAAACATTTGGGTAAATGCCCAAAAGTGGGATTGCTGGGTCATAGGGGAGTTCTATGTGAAGTCTTTTGAGGAACCTCCATACTGCTTTCCAAAGTGGTTGAACAAGTTTACATTCCCACCAACAATGAAGTAAGGTTCCTTTCTGTATACATCCCCTACAGCATCTGTTGTTGTTAGAGTTCTTGATTTTTGCCGTTCTAACTGGGGTGAGGTGATATCTGAATGTTGTTTGAATTTGCATTTCTTTTATGGCTAGGGATGTTGAACATTTCTTCATGTGTCTTTTGGCCATCCTTCCTTCTTCTTCAGAGAAGTTTCTCTTTAAGTCTTTCTCCCACTTATTTATTGAGCAGTTGTTTCTTTGAGGATTTGTTGTTGGGGGATTTAATTTTTTGAGTTCCAAGTATATTTTAGATATGAGACCCTTGTCCGTTGTATAGCTAGTAAAGATCTTCTCCCAATCTGTGGGCTTTCTATTGATCTTGCTAGCTATGTCATTTGCCCTGCAGAAGCTCTGCAACTTTATGCAATACCATTTGTCCAACCTTTCTTTGATTTGTTGTGTTTCCGGGTCTCTATTCAAAAAATTTCGGCCTTCTGTGGGGTCAGAAAATACATACAAAAAATATTCTCAAACCACAATGAGAGCTTTGTTTGTAAAATGGGAAATCCATCCATAATAAATGAGCAATATGTACTGCCATCCAGGCCTGTTCATGAATTTGGGTGTACAAAGAGGATCTTCGTTTAACAGTATCTGTGTGATGATGTATTTGTTCTTGCTAGAATGCTGTTTAACTGGTAGAAGTCCTATGTTTTCACTAGGGATATTAATAATCATTAAATAAGGCTATGTAAATAATTATTGTTTTTATCTGTTTATCTCTACTGTCTTTCCCATCAAATACCGTAATAAGGGGATTATTTATATAGTGCTAACAAATCAGAGTCTGAAGATAGGCACATCTCTTACATATATTTGCCAAAGAGAGCAAAAAGAATTTGCAGAATTAGAGAGCCTTCTGTACCTACATCATTTTCCATATACCTCATTGTATATATTGAGCAATTTAAAAGCTGCCTTTAGTAGTACTGTGAATACTCAATTTTAATAAACATTAAGTTGTCTTCTTAAAAAAAAAAAAATTTCGACCTGAGCCAAGGAGACCTAGGGTTTCTCCTATTCCATCCTGTAATGTTTTCAGAGTATCTGCTTTGACTTCAAGGTCTTTGATCCATTTGGAGTTGATTCTGGTGCAGGGTGATATATAAGGATCTAGCTTTAGTTTTCTACATGTAGTTAACCAATTTTGCCAGCACCATTTACTGAAGAGGCTGTCTTTCTTCCCTTCTATTGTTTTAGCTCCCTTATCGAAGATCAGATGGCTATAGGTCTGTAGGTTCATTTCTGGGTTTTCAATTCTATTCCATTGGTCCTGAGGTCTGTTCTTATGCCAATACCAAGCTGTTTTGATTACTATGGCTTTATAGTAGAGTTTGAAATTTGGTATTGATATTCCTCCAGCAGTGTTCTTTCCGTTGAGGAGCGTTTCTGCTATTCAGGGTCTTTTATTGTTCTATATGAATTTTTGGATTGCCTCTGCTATTTCCTTGAAGAATGAGGTTGGAATTTTGATAGGTATTGCGTTGAATTTGTAGATAGCCTTGGGAAGTATTGCCATTTTCACGATGTTAATCTTGCCAATCCAGGAGCATGGGAGGTTTTGCCATTTTTTAAGTTCTGTGTTGATTTCCTTTTTTAAGATTTTAAAGTTTTCATCATAGAGGTCTCTCACTTCTTTAGTTAAGTTAATTCCTAGGTATTTTATTTTTTGTGGGGCTATTACAAATGGAGTTGCTTTCCTAATTTCAGCCACACGTTTCTCCTTGTTGACATACAGAAAAGCCATTGATTTTGGGGGGTTAATTTTATAACCTGCTACATTGCCAAAGTTTTGAATCAGCTTGAGTAATTTGGGAGTGGAGTCTATGGGATTCTTTAAATACAAGATCATGTCATCTGCAAAGAGGGAGAGTTTTATTTCTTCTTTCCCTATTTGGATCCCCTTTATGTCTGCATCTTGTCTTATTGCTGTAGCTAGGCATTCTATTACTAGATTGAAGAGAAGTGGAGAGAGTGGGCATCCTTGTCTTGTTCCTGAGTTAAGACAAAATGGCTTTAGTTTTCACCATTGAGTATAATGCTGGCTGTAGGTTTGTCATATATAGCCTTTATTGTATTGAGGAATGTTCCATGGATTCCTAATTTTTCCAAAACCTTCATCATAAAGGGGTGTTGGATCTTGTCGAATGCTTTTTCTGCATCTATTGAGATAACCATGTGGTTCTTATGCTTGCTCCTGTTGATGTGATGAATAATATTAATTGATTTGCGTATATTGAACTAGCTTTGCATCGCTGAAATGATTCCTGTTTGATCGTGGTGTATGATTTTTTGGATGAGTTGTTGAAGTCGATTGGCCAAAATTTTGTTGAGAAGTTTTGCATCAATGTTCATCAAAGAAATGGGTCTATAGTTCTCTTTCTTTGATGAGTCCCTGCCTGGTTTTGGGATGAGGGTTATGATGGCTTCATAGAATGTGTTGGGTAGTGAGCTTTCTCTTTCAATTTCATTGAAGAGTTGGAGGAGTATTGGTGTGAGCTCTGCTTTGAAGGCCTTGTAAAATTCCGCTGTAAAACCATCTGGTCCTGGACTTTTCTTAACTGGGAGATCTCTTATTGCTGTTTCTATTTCAATGCTTGATATGGGCCTGTTAAGATAGTTTAACTCATCTTGGTTTAGTTTTAGCATGTCAATATTTGCTAGGAAAAGGTCCATTTCTGTCAAGTTCTCAAACTTATTAGCATAAAGTTTTGAGAAGTATTCCCTTATAATGTTCTTAATCTTGGTTGTTTCCGTGGTGATGTTTCCATTCTCATCTCTGAGTTTATTAATTTGGGTGTGTTCTCTTCTTTTTCTGATAAGATTTGCTAAGGGTCTGTCAATTTTGTTAAGTTTTTCGAAGAACCAACTCTTTGTTTTGTTGATTCTTTCTACAGTTTTTTTGGATTCTAATTCATTTAATTCTGATTTAATTTTGATTATTTCTTTCCATCTACTGGATTGGGGTTTATCTTGCTGTTCTTTTTCAAGGAGGTTTAGATGTGTCATTAAATTGTTAGTTTCAGATCTCTCCAATTTGTTGATGTAGGAGCTCAGAGCTATAAACTTGCCTCTGAGTACTGCCTTTGCTGTGTCCCAGAGGAGCTGGTAATTTGTGTGTTCATTTTTGTTGAATAGCATGAACATTTGAATTTCCTTTCTAATCTCTTCCATGACCCACTCATGATTCAGCAGTTTGTTGTTCAGCCTCCGTGTGATGCTGGACTTTCTTTGGTGGATTTTGGTGTAGAGTTCTAATTTTATTCCATTGTGGTCAGAGAGGATGCAAGGTATAACTTCAATGTTTCTGAATTTAGACAAGTTTGCTTTGTGGCGTAAAATATGGTCTATTTTAGAAAACGTTCCATGTGCTGCTGAGAAAAACGTGTATTCTGATGCTGCTGGGGGAAATGTTTGGTAGATTTCTGTTAAGTCTTGTTGATCTATGCAGCTGTTTAGATCTGCGGTTTCTCTGTTGAGTTTTTGCCAAGTTGATCTACCTAGTAGGGAGAGTGGTGTGTTAAAATCCCCAACAATTAATGTCTTTGGATCTATATGGGATTTGAGGGAAAGTAGTGTTTCTTTGATAAATTTGGGTGCTCCATTGTTTGGCGAATAGATATTTTGAATTGTAATATCCTCCTGAAGGAGAGATCCTTTAATTAGTATGTAGCAACCTTCTTTATCTCTTCTCATGAAATTTAATTTGAAGTCTATTTTATCTGATATTAGGATTGCAACTCCCGCCTGTTTATGGGGGCATTTTGCTTGGTAGATTTTGTTCCAGCCTTTAACATTGAAAATGTGTTCTTTTTTACGGGCAAGATGTGACTCCTGCAGGCAGCAGAAAGAAGGGTCTTGTTTTTTAATCCAACTAGACAGTCTATGTCGCTTAATTGGAGAGTTCAGTCCGTTAACATTAAGAGATAAGACTGAGAGGTATTTGGGAGTTCCTGCCATGTTATCCACCTTCATGGGGGCTGTGAAAACTGGGTTCTTCCTATGGTTCTCGGATTCTCAGTTAGGGTGCAGTTTCTTGGCCTTTATTGAGGTCTTGTTGGTTTTCTATGTGTAGGACATCTTTAAGAATCTTTTGTAGGGCTGGTTTGGTGGAGATGTATTGTTTCAATTTTTCTTTGCCATGGAAGGTTTTTATTTGGCCTTCAGTTATGATGGAGAGTTTAGCTGGGTACAGTATTCTTGGTTAATAGTTGTTTGTTTTTAGGGCATGGCATACATCATTCCAGGCTCTTCTTGCTTTGATTGTCTCTGCTGAGAAATCTGAGGTGATTCTAATTGCTTTCCCTTTATAGGTGATTACCCTTTTCTCCCTGACAGCTTTAAGGATCTTTTCCTTGTTCTGAGTTGATCCTGTGTGGATTATAGTGTGACGGTATGATGTCCTATTCTGGTCTGGTCTATTTGGGGTTCTAAAAGCTTCTTGTATCTGAATAGGCCTATCTTTTTGTATGTTTGGGAAGTTCTCTGCTGGGATCCTGTTAAACAAATTTCCTAGACCATTAACTTCTGTTTCTAGATGCTCCTCTACACCCATTATTTAGATTAGGCCTTCTGATGGTGTCTTCCAGGTGTTGAATAGATCTATCATATTTCTTTGACTTGTCTTGGATGGTTGTATGTTCTTTCTCTATAATATCTAGGCTGTCTTCAATCCCTGAGATTCGATCTTCTGCATGGTCTAACCTGCTGTCAAGACTCTCTACTTTGTTTTTAATCTCTTTTCCTTCTAATTGGTCAGCTTTGATGGCTTCAGGTTCTTTGTCGAAGCTTTGTTTTAGGTCTTGTATGAATTTCTTTACTTCCTTAATTTGGTGTTCAGTGTTTGTTCTCAAATCACTTAGTTGATTGGTTATGGTTTCTTTGGACACCCATTCCTTCTGTTGGATTCCATTCAGCATTCCCTTTGTGATCTTCCTGACTTCCTTCAGCTCTTTGTTAATGGATTCCATGAATGCCTTTAGTGATCTTTGTGTATTCTCTACCTGGTCTCTCAATTCCTGTATTACTCTTTGATTAGCTTCTTCCCGTTCGTGGAATTCCTTCAGTTCTCTTTCCTCCCATTCATGGGATTCCTGCAGTTCTCTTTGAGTGTTCTCAGCCTGCTCATGCCATTCCTCCATTTCTCTTTGAGTATTCTCAATTTGTTCACACAAATCCTGTATCATTTTTTGAGTAGCTTCCTCACGCTTATGATATTCCTGTATAAATTTTTGGGATGCCTCCTCTCTCTCCCTATCACGCTCATACAGAGTCGTTTGTAAGTTGTCAAACTTCTCATTTATCATGTTTGCCAGCAGTGTTTGTAGAGCTATTTGGGAACTCTCCTCTGGATTATTCATTATCTGTTCTGAGCCCTCATTATCAAGATTGGGAATTGAGTTACCCAGATTTGCCATTTTTCTTGTGTTTTTCCGGCTTACTCTGCCCATTTGAGATGAAAATAGCACCAGTTTTGTACTAGAACACTATCTTAAGGCAACCATCAACCAACGTTTGCATTTTTACAGTCAATAGTCTACAGATACAATCTAGTTCAACAGATACATCTATTCAACATATGTTAATGGGCTTCAAACCGCAGAGAAGAATTTGGAAAACCAGAAATTATTAGGGTTAGGGAGAGATGTGGGTAAAAAATTGGAATAGATTGGTGTGGGGAGGCACAGGGAGAGTTAACTATGTCCTAATCCCAATGCAGGATATAGGTTGGGTAGGATGCAAGTAGAGAGAGAGAGAAAAAGAAGAAAGGGAAAGGGAAATGAAAAGAGACCAGAAAAAAAAAAGAAACGTAAAAATTAATATTATTATGGAGATCAAAAAACCATCTATTTAGAGAGGAATGTGAGTATATTAACAGAAGGGAAGGGACATAGAGGAGAAGTGAAAAACTCAAAAAAATGCTTAAAATATTATATCGGTAAAAAGAGGTAGTACTGCTATTAAGGAACTTAAGTCTCAGAGGTTTTGAATTGAGTAATAAATTTGTGGATTAAGTGTGTACACAATGGGGGATAGGGTCTACTAGTTAAGTACGGGTTTATCTGAGGATGTGCAGGACAAGAGTTAAGTCACATAAAGAAGATCAAAAGAGAGGAAAAGGTGAGAGGGATAAGAAAGGGAGAAAAAAAGATCAGAAGTTCAGTAGAGCTAGACAAAAAACAAAAAGATAGTTAAGAAAGAAAAAAAAGAGAAAGAAGACAAGAAAAGAAAGGAAAATGCACATTCACGTATTCCTAAAATAAAAATTATAAGAGGAAAAAAAAGTTACTGGAAAACAATTATTTTTTCAAAAAAGGCAAAAATTAAAGATTAATAAAATTTTAAAAAAGGAAAAAAATTTATATATATATATATATATATATATATATATATATATATATATATATATATATATATATATATAAGGTACCAAAAAAAAAAAAAAGAAAAGAAGAAGAAGAAGAAAAAAAAAAAGTTCTTTGATTTTTTTGGAGGGGGCAGGGTTGGGAAGAATCCTGTATCTCCCTTTTGTCTGTAACCAGCCTCTTGTTGGAGTCTCTGGTCAGCTTGAGGTCCTGTGGCTTGATTGGTTTCTTAAGTCAGTTTGTTCCAACAGGCAGAAAAATGCTCTGCTTTACCCAAGATTTTGAGATCCCCCTCCCAGGTTAGTTTAATGGGAGGGTGATCTGCTTTGAGAATCACAAAAGAGGGGGATGCAGTGGTGAGGCTAGTTTCTGGGTAGAGTTTAGGCCTTTCAACAATCAGTAGCTTTTCCCTGGGGCTATTTTGTGAAAAAACTCACAGAGCCCAGCCTGGAGCCATTCTTAGGGTTTCTGTTTTTCAATTGATTGTGGAGGCTGCTAGAGGGAGGGGCAGCCTCTGGCTCTGGTTACCCAGTGAGGCAAGGCACTCCAATGGCTGGCGCCTGAGCTGGTTGACTTTTCCCTGGATGGAGCTGAGTCTGGCAGGTTACTTCACCATTAAGTTCTTGTGACCTGCTAAATGACTCGTTTTATTCCATGGCCTGAGTTGGAGCTGGCAGATCCTCCGAACTTTGTCGGTATCCAAGATGGAGATCACTGGTGCTAAGGGGGGAGGGGTGGCCTTCCCTCCTCTGCTCCCTGAGAAAGAGTGAGGACGTCGAGCTTCTACTCACGCCAAGTCTTGGATCCTGGGTCGTCTCTGGTCTGCAAACTGCAGGATGAAGATGTCCGCTCCTTGTCGGTTCTTGCTGGTGTTTAGTAGAATCCACTCGCCCGCTGCGTCTGGCTCCTTCGTCCCGGACTCTCTGTGTGAGCGCTCAGGTATGGTCCCGGCTGTGGTCTCCGCCGCAACCCTGCCGCTGCCGCTGAGGCAGCAGCTGGCAAGCGCTCAGATGTGTCTTCTTTCCTTGGCTTCCCCTCTCTTGTCTAACTCTCTGTCCTGTGATGGCACACTTGGTGTGATTCTCTGGCTTAGGACTGTTCACTGGAACTCTAAAACTGCTTTCTATGTGAGAGCTTGTTCAGATTCCAGCTTCTCCTCCGCCATCTTCCCGGAACCCCCCTCTGCCTTGATGTTTTTTGTTTTCATTTCCTTTTGTGTTGTACCTGAGGCTTGATCTAAGGAACTGAGCACTTACCTTGAGCTTTTTGCTCAAGGCTCGTGCTCTACTACTTGAGACACAGCTCCATGTCTACATTTTTGTGGTTAATTGGGGATCAGAATCTCAGAGACTTTTCTACCTACACTGGCTCTGAACTGTAGACTTCCTTATATCTCAGCTATCATTACAGGCATGAGCCCGTAGCAGTGTGCTCCTGTTTTGATGGCCACAGTCACATGAAGCCCAATGTGGAATCTTCTCACTTGAGACAGCATCACAACACAAGATTCTCAGATTAGAGATGCTCAGCCTGCATCTTACTTCTTTACCCCATTGGTTTGTCTGTAGCACTCCATTTTGAATACCATAGTTCTGAAGAAGTCCATAAAAGCACTTCTCCTCCTTCTCAGGGAGGTATTCCTGGGGTTAAGATCTTTTTAAACTCAAGTTATTTTGTTGTTTGCTGGCTTAGCTTCCTGATGCAAACTTATGCCCCCAACCCCTACCCTTTGAAATAAGAAAGTGGGTTAGGGTAAAGTAGAGACAGGTGTTTACAATGGCTTTTGTGCTGTCATTCTGAAAGGTAGGGGAGGGAAGGTGTAAGATTTTTGGGAAGGTCACAGAACATCAGCACTGGAACCCACCAATGGGAAGTCCTCATTACCAAGCCTCTTCTCCAATCAGAGACCTCCAGGAAGGCAACCCTTTCCAGTTGTCTGGAAACTTTCTTGTCTCTGGGCAGTCACAAGGAGAAAATGTTGGTGTGAGGAAGGTGGAGCTCTACAGCTGTAGGAACCAAGTAGGCAAGTTAGTTGGAGGCATTGATTCTCATGACCCCATCTGAAGTCTTACATGCCATGAGGGTGCATATGCCTGCATGTATTCCCTCTGGGGGAAATAAGAGGGACTTCCCTTTCTCCATGTCAGGGCAAAGGCCTGATGCCCAGCTGCCAGACTCAGGTGAAAGTTTGCAGGAAGTGCCATTATTCTCCCCTGGTAATTCTATAGAACAATGCCCGGAGACTCTCTTTGTGTGTCTAAGGAAGCTCACCTGTGCCTTGCTTACTCTTTGCAACCTTTGATCACTGGAGCTACTTCACATTTGTTGACAAGGTTTAATTCTTCCTGCTTACTGACTTAAAATTACCTCTAATTGTCTGTGTTCGTATGAAATTGTGTAAAGTTAACTTTCTGCTCTTTGTCTGAAGATCTACTTTTAGGTCTGTATGCTGTAAATCAGCATGTGATATGTCAACAAACTTTGTCCATACCCACATATTGTGGTCCACTTTCTGCCTATTGATCATGCGTTCCCAGGTCTCACTGAGGAATTGGCAGCAATTTGGGTTATGTCTGTTTCCAGAACCAGACTAGCATCCCTTACTCCCTTTTTAATAAATCATGCAACGGCTTTGAAGGCAATGTGTTTGCAATAAGAATTGTTTGCAGAATGTTTGCCCTTCAAACTGATCATGCCCACACGCCCTGGCCATTGTCTATTGACCATTGACATTGGTCATTGTCCCAAATGTCTTTAATATGTTAAGTTTCCCACAGTTCCCCCTCAGTAACCAGCTAAGGAAGGTAATCCCATTACCACCATATTCTACCAATGAGATCAAACAAGCCAGGATTCAAAGCCAGGCCCTCACCACCAGCCTGCATGCCTTGCTCTAAGGGCATACACTTTGCTATTAAGAATAAACACTTGGTGTTTTCTGGTGAGCTGGGGTTCGTAGCTATACTCTTAGCTGCTCAGAAAGCTGAGATGTGAGGGATCATGGTTCAAATTCAGCCAAAGTAGTGTGATTTGTTTCCCTTTTATGTAGGTGGTTGTATTTTCCCACCTCCTGAGCAGATGTCAGGGACTGCATGAGACACCCAATTTGTGGCAGAGCAACCAGTCCCAGGACAGCACCACTGAAACAGATAGTGGGAACACCACACTTTTAGTTGTGACAGGATAGCAGTTGCTCTGTTTTTGCATTTGGCATAATTATCTTGTGTCGAGAGCAAAGGAAACATCATGATCTTGAAATATCACAAGTTAGTCTAAGCTGGTTCTGTTGAGTTGGTCTTCTGGTCCTGTAGCCATTCCCTTAAGTGTTTGGCAGGGCACCTGAAATGCTAGAATAACTGGGCTTCTGTGTGTGGAGTCCTCAGAGACTGTCGTGTATACATGGTCTCTGGTGGCCTCAACACATGGCAGCTCAAAGGTGGCAGTGACTAGACCTTCTTCAGACTCAAGCCATAATTCTGTGGCTTGCCCTCAGATGAGACAAGTGAGGCCCATCTAATTCAAGAAAAGGACCAGTGCCTGTGTGCTTGACTGGAAGCCACCAGTCAGACAGAAGCTGGGGGGTCCTTCAGAAGCTGAGGCTACTTCCAGTCACTGTTGGAGGCAGCGATTGGATGAGAAAGACACCAAGGGCCTTCAAGAAGGTTCTGAGGAATTCTATTCGTGGATTTCACATCTGTTGAACCAATAAAGTATGGGGGACAGAGCATTCCAAGGCAGAGCCCCCCTCCTGTGCTACCATAGAGCCTGGAAAATGGGATGCTATCCTGTCACCTCGGTGCCAGTGAACAGCAGGCTCCTGTCAGATCCAACCTATGGTGCGATTTGCAACTGTTCTTCCCTAAGTGCATTCTCTGGAGACCTCACTCTTCCACTTGTGTGGTGGTGTCATTCAGCGAGAGTATCTCAAAGTAAGTGTCTGCACCTGCAGAGAAGTCAGGGTTATCTTGCCTTGGCTCCTGAAAGAAAGGCCTTGATATCCTTCACCATCAGGAGAGGTCCCTTTCCAGACCCCTGAGGAACTTTGGGCTGTGCAGTGGCTTCCATTGATCCATGTCCAATTCTTCCCATGTCGCTCAGACCTCAAATGGTTTCAGAGAAGGTGTCACCATATTAGGGGGTGTAGTGACTATTTGCTTATCAAGCCTGTAGAGAAGGAGATTCCAACTCAGTATGTGCACACAGGATTGTGAATCCAATGGTCACTACACTTGTCATAGTGAATTGTCTGTTTGGAGGGACTGTTTTGAGTCTTCCCTGAGCACAGTCTTTCACCAGATACAAAGCATGTATCTGTTGTTGATTTCACGGTTTTGACTGCTATTTCACAATGATTCAGTGTAGGTTCCCTCCACAAAGCCAGGAAGCTGTCACGTTGTTATGTAAGTGAATGACCAAACCAGGCTCGTGGTTTCATAGGTGAGTCTGCCAGGTATTTGGTGAGAACAATTGCAGGTTCTCAGGTGAGGTGGGTTCTATATGTCATGATGCAGGTAGGGTTTGGGAAATGGGGTACTTGACGTGCAGATTTTATTGAGAATTGCTTAGAGATGGACTGTGAGAAAGTGAAGGGGCTCAGGGTCAGAGCAGTCACTATTGGGCAAATCATGAACATAGATGTGATGGGCATGTGTGTAGCCAGCCTACTTTGGGGTGGTTGTTAGGCATTCAAAATGCATAATACCCCTTAGCTGGCTAAGTATTTTAAAGTTAGAAGCACAGGATTTTATGTTTTGGGAGAAAATTGTAACACATGTATTGAACTTTTTAAAAACCAAATTTAGGCTCTTAATTTTGTTTTTAATAAAAATTTCATCCCAGCTGCATGGAAGAGCTAAAATCAGGAGCATTGACCTTTCAGGATAGCATGGGGAAAAAATTGAAAAGCTGAGGATGGTGGCATGCATCTGTCATCGCAGTGTGGCATGACATGCAAGTAGGAGGATAACAGAATGTCTGGTCTTGGCATAAAGCATCACACAAAGGGATGTGGCAGGGCTACAGTGGTAGAGCATTTGATTATCAAGAATGAAACACTGAGTCAGATGCCAATAATGCCAAAAGTACACAAATTAAGAGAATGAATCTAAATAAACCCCTCATGCCCACTGAATGGCCTTCCTGAAATTCAAGGCCACCATTTCCTTCATCATTAGTGATTTTTGAAACACCACATGGGAATATTGGAAGGGCTGTCTGGGTTTTCCTGCTTCCTCTGCTGAGAAACCTGTCCATATTATGTTTTTAGATTAAGAACTACTATGAATTCTTTTTTTTTTTTTTGGTATTCAGGTAAGGGGTAGGTTTACTCAAGATGGCACCAGGCCATTTTGGCCCTCCACAAGGCAGGGAAAGGCCTGGGAAAGGCCTGGGAAAGAGTTGGGAAAGAATTGGGAAAGAGAACTGGGAAAGAGAGAGCTGGGAAAGAGAGAGAGTTGGGAAAGAGAGCATCTGGGCCTGGGTTAGGCCTTATCTGGGGTATGGGTGGAGAAAGGTGTGGCCACATCAAATTCAGATGTGACCTCAGTGAATGCAAATGTGACCTCTTCCAGGTGTTCCAGGCGCCTAGGTAATGCAGGTACTCAGTGGAGACTTTGCTCTCCATCCAGGAGCAGACCTTACATTCCAGTCTTTTAATAATCATGAAATGGGGCACGGATTCTCTCTGGCTACTTCCTGCTGACAAGGGGCATTGACATTAGGGATAAAAGTCTGAAATTTGGTCCCCTCCCAGAGAAGGCAGTGAGCAGCTGCTGTCCCTTGGTGGTGTGAATTCTTAGGTGAACTCTGGAGAGGTCTCATGACGCATTGAGGGGCTGGAAAAAAATACTAGAGAGCAAATAAATGGCAAGAGGAAGGACTTGGGGCTGAAAATGTTGGTCGAAATGTCCCTAGCTACTTATGACATCTGGCGACTAGGTAGAGGATAAGTCAAGTGACAAAGACAAGAATATAAATTCCTGTTCAGTTAATACGTAGACCGGTATAGACATTGGATGGGCAGGCTTCTTACTTCTATCGACCTCCCAACTGTGGTTAATTTTGAAAGGGCAGGCACAAAGCAGCTGTTTGACAACATCTCCTCTTACACCTATCCATGGTCCCTTGTTCCCCAGACTGGCTGAGTCTAGGTGCTCGTTGCTGGGATGGCTTGTCACAGTTGGTATTCAAGGAGGTTTGAACTCAAGGCCTGGGCACTATCCCTGAGCACTTCTGCTCAAGGCTAGTGCTCTATCACGTTGAGTTACAGTACCATTTCCAGTGTTTGGCTGGTTAGAGATAAGAGTCTTGAGCCATGCTTCCAACCTGTCTCTTTGCAGGTTAGTTGGGAGATGGAGTCTTAGGGATTTTTCAGCCCAGGCTGGCTTTGAACTGCAATCTTTGCCACAAAGGCCCTTTATTATTTCAAATAAGTCAACAAGGAGATCAAATAGAATAGAGAATAGAGCTTACCTGGTCCTTATCAAGAATTGACCAACAAATATTCTGCAATGACTAAACTTGTTAGATGTGATGAAAATTTTAGCACAGATAGGCCCAGTATTTTAAAACCACGTAGTCAGTAGTAGAATACTCAACATAAAACAAAAAAGGCAAAACTCAAAACCTGAATTTTTTTTTAATTGTGAAAATACTGTACAGAGGGGTTACAATTACATGGGCAAGATACTGAGTACATTTCCTATCAAGCATTGACAATAGTGTGTATACATCTTTGGTAACAAAGCACATCAGATGGTTGGGCCTCACTTACCAGGGCCTGAAAAAGAGCAACTTATTAGCAAGACACCTTAGAATAGATGGATGGAGTAGTAAGCTTGGTGGAAGTTTAAGGGTCACAATGTGGCCAAGATGGCGAACTAAAGACGGTGAATTTCTGAAAGAATGCAAAGAAACCCTGAACAAATACATCAAGCCTACATTGGCTAGCCTTTGAGAGGGAACCTAGAGGAGGGGTTCCCCAGGACCCAGCCTGCATCACACTCTTCAGGGCACAAGCCAAAATGTTGTAGAAAAGAGAAGTGGAGAGATAGGGAAGGTGGACATGAATGGCAGAGAGAGAGCAAAGAGAGCCTGAAATTAAACTGACTTCGGACCATTTACCATTGAAGTAGCAAAAAGTGTGTACATCTGAGAATGACAAAAAATTAGGCTCTCTGGCTTTCCAGGGAGTGCAGGAGGCATTTCAAAGGGGTTTCACAGCACCCCAGAGCTCACCAGGCAGAAGCAGAATCCTGACTTCCCCAAGAGCCCTCTAGAGAAAAAAGGCCATGTCCCAAAACCAAGCATCCTCGGCTTCAGAGGTGAGCGGCCTTTCAGCTAAAGGCTGTAGGAGCTCTCTGGCATGGTGCCATGTCTGGACAGAGACTGAGCAACTGAGAATTGTAGAGAGTAATTTCACTCACCAGAGTAGAGAAGTGGTGTGGACGTGGATGTGAAGGCCAGTAATGGTATCGGTGTGATGTGTCCACAGCAGACAGACCAATTCGCAAAAGGCCATCAGAACTGTGGGTATTCCTCAGAGCAAAAAGGGAAAAACAAGCAAAAAAAGAAAAAAGAGGAAAAAAAACAGAGAGGAATCCCACCTATCCTGACTTTAAGCCCTTTATCCGAGTCACGACACCATTTATGTTAGATTTTTAAAAAGAGGTAGCTGAGTAAGAACAGCACCAAGCACTTGGTATTCAGGTAAGGGGTAGGTTTAGTCATTGTTCTGGCTGGCACCAGGCCATCTTGGCCCTCCACGCGGCTGGGAAAGGCCGGGGAAAGACCTGGGAAAGAGCTGGGAAAGAGAAGTGAGAAAGATCGCTGGGAAAGAGAGCTGGAAAAGAGAGAGAGCTGGGAAAGAGAGAGCTGGGAAAGACAGAGAGTTGGGAAAGGGAGAGCTGGGAAAGAGAGAGTTGGAAAAGTACTATGAATTCTTGAATCATTTCTAGGAAGAGGGATTATGGGAAAGTAGGGGTGAGGTTTCTACACAGCAAACATAGAGCCTCCATGATTTAAGGAGCCTTTCATTGGGTCTGGTACTCTTTAATTCTGTTGAAATACTTTCCCTTTTTCCTCTTGAAAAATAAGTTCCAAAATAGAGTTTATTTTAACTTCCATCACTAAAAGTTCTTCCTTTTACTCTATGGGCAGTTCACACATGACCAAAATATAAACCAGCTGGTTTTACTGCATCATATACCTCTGCTATGTATCAAATTTTTCATCCTAATCCTCAAATCATGTAATAATTTGCCTATTTATGACTGAATTGTAGTTCCTTTATTAATAAAAGCTAATGGGAAAGGATTGTGTATTTAGTTGATGAATAGACCTACATTTTATTTCCCTGAGATACTGTAGCAGAGTATTAAAAGGAATGTAATATATATATATATATTATATAATTTATAATATATATAATATATAATATATAATATATATATATATATATTTGGGGGGGTCCCATCGAGGGGCCTGAACCTGGGCCTGAGCACTGTCCCTCAGCTCTTCAGCTCAAAGCTAGTGCTCTACCACTTGAGCCACAGCGCCACTTCCAGCTTTTTTATTTTTGCTTATGGGATCCTGAGGAAATCTAACCCAGAGCCTCGGGCATGCAAGGCAAGCGCTCTACCACTGAGCCAACTTCCCAGCCAGGTATGTAATATTTTATTGATAAGTCTATCCCTTAAAATGAATATATTTTGGGGCTGGGAACATGGCTCAGTGGTAGAGCGCTTGCCTTGCATGCCTGAGGCCCTGGGTTTGATTCCTCAGCACCATATAAGCAAAAAGAAAAAAGCCAGAAGTGGCGTGGTGGCTCAAGTGGTAGAGTGCTAGCCTTGAGCTGAAGAGCTGAGGGACAGCGCCTAGGCCCAGAGTTCAGGCCCCACGACGGGACCCCCCTCAAAAAAAGTAATATATTTTAGGATGTCATTATTTTAATGTGAATTATGTAAATGTTGATAATATGCTGTTGGTTATACATTTAGTTTTCAAGAGTTTCACTTAATTGCTTTTTTTGCCCACATATAGTACAAGTCTATTTGCAATTGTTTTTTAATGGCACTAATAGTATAGTTTATATAGAGAAAATAGAGTTATTTTAGGACCCTATGATTGGTTATAGTATTAATAACACAATTAATTTGAAGTATCAATATTTCTCACCAATTACTGACTCTTAATGAGGTTGCGTGTGGAGTTTTGGAGTGCAAATGAGATGGTGGATGTATAGAGTTGTAAGGAAGTGTTTAGGGACCATTAAAAGGCATTGGGTGACCCCAAAGTGTAGGTCCCTGGTCTTCTGTGAGTAACTAGTTCTAGGAAGGTCTCAGGAGAGATCTGCATTGCTTGAGACACATTGTGCTCCTGATATGCATACCCCTGGCCCACCTAGATATGTCCTTTCTGGAGGCCTGGCTCTCTTGTGACTTTATCTATGAAGCACCCAGCCCTCATGGGGGATTTGATATTTCAGTAGCTCTTAAAGCCTAGGCAGAATAGAAGACAGAGCTAACCTCTCCCAGTTCCCAGGTCTTGCTTTGAATGGATGGATGGAGAATAGGGGAGATATGAAGCTGTAGGTCAAGCAGGAGTGGCTCAGGTCATGTGCCAGAATCCCAGATGTTCCTTGTAATTGTAGAAGACTCCTATAGCTTCTACAGTGCAGTGCAGGGCAATGAATATTGGCATTGAAGGCAGGGCCAACATCAGGTACCAGATGTGTCTCCTATAAACATGTCCAGGCCTCAGCCTGCATTTCCTCCTCTGAGAAATTGGGATGGTTTTCTTTCCTGATGGTCTTGCTTTGTGTCTATGAGATCCACTTGGAAGTCTTGCTGAGAAGGTGATGCTGTGATTCCCTCATCTGGGCAAGGAAGGCAGGAGGAAGAGAAGAGAGTGTGAGAAACAGAATCCTTCTCTAAGCTTGTCCTAAGGAGGTCTGTCTATGTGGTAGATAGTGCTTCCAATCTGGCTTTGTGTCAGAGCCTCTGCTACCTGCCTCTGGCTTTACTGGATGGCACCCTTGGCTGCAGAGAGTATGGGCTCGGCTTGAATGTTCCTTGTCTCTTGTGTGTTGGTATACTAACCCGGCCTCCTGATTGATGGCTGAGAACCCTATCTCACTTGGGGGTAAACTTATCTCCAAGAAGCTCCAGACCAGTCACCCCTCTGGGCATTTGATTTACTAGGGAACTCAAGCCTGAGCATAGCATGCACACAGCTGCTGCATTAGGGTGCCTGACAATCTCATCAACCCTTTAGTGCTCATTTGTGCATACTTGTGGATGTGGTGCCTGGAGCCTACAAGTCCAGCTTCCTTGTTACCCTGGAGCATTGAGGACTTCAGAGTGAGTACTCAGTGAGTACCTAATGGCGCCCAGTACAGAACTGCTCTGTGTACTCACAGTAGTAGACATAGTGCTCAATTACTGTAGGTGATTCATAAGTGAGTTAAGAGGGCACATGGAAGAAGGATTGGTTAGCTTGAGTTCATACCAAAAATAGATGAAAAATATTTAGGTCTTCACAGGAAGGTAATATTGGTTCTGAATATTGGGGGATGAGATCTTCTTTGGTGGTCTCTGGGAAGAGTCTGAGGCCCTGGCAAGCTGTGCACTATTCTATTTGGTTCCTTGGTGCCAAATTGCCTGTCTAATACTAAATGGTTCCTGTTAGCCCCAATCAGATCCTATTACACTAGTGCAATTTGAGTTCCAGCATCAAAAGCTCCTTGTTCAGTTAGCCGAGCTCTTTGAGTTAGTTACTAAATCTGTCTTTTGTGTGAAGCCTGCATGCTTGTCTTGGAAGAAAGTGCTGAAACATCAAATTATTTATGAAGCCTGTTTTCTTTGCTTACTCATAAAGGGATAAATAGCAGTTTTGGAGCCACAGTATTGGCCTGAAAGGAGGAACAATGGCTCATTGTCTTCTCTAGTTCTGAAGGATCATGGTTCCCATGGGGCTCTAAAACAGAGCTAGCTGTGGGTGTGATGGGTTTAATCAAAACTGCTACAAAGACTTTACAAATAGGGCACAAACTCTTGAGAGTGTTTGCATAGATATGAGTCTTTTTTGTATTCATATAAGTAAAACAGTAGTACATTCCTCAGAATAAATACAATTTGTGCATTGTAGAAAATGTGTGTAATAGAGATAAAGCATGATGAAAAACTAATTCCATATCTCAGCAGAAAGGATGGAACACTACCAACACCTTAATGTACAATGTTTTAAATGTCTCTAAGCATGTGTGTCTATCTTACCTTTAGCATATACCTACTAACACCTTTAAAAGAAGGGCATTAAAAGTGTATTTTCTTTTTATTTTCATCACAGCCACGGTCTCTCTCTGGTTCACCAGGTTTCCCATTGACTTGACAACTCTCCCAGAGTCTTAGCTGATCTGTTGTCATCACCTTCCCAATAAGAAATATTCTTAGCCTTATTAAGAGCACAAAACTTGTGGGGGTGAGGTTATCACAGGAGTTACAGCTCTGTGGCCCTTAGAGTAGGGTTTCTAAGTAGTCCCAGGACAGGAGATGGAATGGCTCTGTCACTTAGGAAATACCAGGTTTCTCTGAGTCCTTGGTGGAATGGTATTGGATAGGCCCCTTTATGGCTTGCCCTAAGTTTTTAGGACAGTCAGGACTGAGTTGTGCTATGTCTCCATCTCTGTCACTTGTCACTTTGTGGGTCATTGAAGATGCTTTTCACTGCTTGCAGATGGCTCCAGTGATGTTTATAGAAACAGTTTCATCAGAACATGCAGTATTTGGGAAATAGCATGGGAAATGCTTGGCTCTGTGGACCTTCTTGTCAGTGTGGGGAAGTAAAAGTACACAACAAGGGACCAGAAAAAACTGTGTCTTCTCCTGATTTTAAGAAAACCTAGAGCCGGGTGCTGGTGGCTCACGCCTGTAATCCTAGCTACTCAGGAGGCTGAGATCTGAGGATCGCGGTTCAAAGCTAGCCCGGGCAGGAGAGACCACGAGACTCCTATCTCCAATAAAACCACCAGAAAACCGGAAGTGGCGCTGTAGCTCAAGTGGTAGAGTGCTCGCCTTGAGCTGAAAAGCTGAGGGACAGCGCCCAGGCCCAGAGTTCAAGCCCCACGACCGACCAAAAAAAAAAAAAAAAAAAAGAAAACCTAGAGTTTTTTTTCTCTTTGCCTCTCATAATGAGTGTCAAAAAGTTCCAACTTGTTCCTGCTACAAAAGAATACTTGCTCAGTGTCCAGGTTCTCACATCCAGCCACTCCAGAAGGGGGAGATGAGTGTGTTCTTGAAGTCTGCCCAGGACTCCATTCTTAGTGGGAGTCCAAGACCCAGGTACCACCTGTTCATCTTGACAAGTTAAAGGCATGAGAGTCTGTGGCTCACCTCACCTCTCCCTTGAAGGATTTGAGCAGGAAATGTGAGGCTCAGCTAGTTTGCCAATAACTGGCATATACCCAGTGTCATAAAAAGGAACAGGATTTTCCCTGTGTCCTTTTACTTCTCTGATAGAAAAGAAGTAATGATTAATTTGTTTAATGTTGGTGATATTCAGCTATTGTGATACCAAGTGGTATATCTTTGAAGTTTGAGTCTGAAATGTTCCCTAAAGGCCCATGTGTTATAGACTTTGTGGCCACCCCATGATGAAGCTGGCAGAACATTTAGCTGTGTGCAGTGATCACCTCATAATTTTGTATTGTGCCTGTCATCCCATTAATTGGGAAGCATATTAAGATTATAGGGAGGCACGAGTCAAGTGTTAGAGTGGCCGTCCAGCAATTATAGAGCTCTGAGTTCAATCCCTAGGACTGCAAGCAACCATTCAGAAACACACCCCATGCTATGGTAGAGTCAACCTTTTTATTCCGCAGCTGAGGTGACCAGCTCCCAGTCTTGTCTACCTTCCTTCCTCCCTCCCTCCCTCTTTCCCCTTCCCTCCCTACCTCTCTTTCTTTCATTGCTTCCTTCCTCTCTCTCTTTCTCTCTCTCCCTATCTTCTTCCTTCCTTCCTTTCTTTCTTGTTTTTGACCTTATAGAAACTCTTGCCTTGTAATCTGTGTTTACTTCACGTTTGTCTTCTGAGTGTGAAGATAGTTTTTCTCCCAAATGCTACAGCAGGTAATCATTTAATATTTTATGTGTTTCCCATCTGCATATTTGTTTGCTTGTTTATCTTGTTTAGGTTTGAACTCAAGACTAGTTTGCCGGGCACATGCTCACACAGCCACTGGAGACACATCTCTACTCCTTTTTAGCTTCAGTTATATTTTATATAGGACCTCCTGTTTTTTGTCTTGACTAGGCAGAACCAACATCCTCCTGTCCACAGCTTCCTGGGATTTGAGATGGGATACATGCACAATCATACCCAGTTTATTGAGATGATGTTTCAATTTTTTGTGCAAGATGGCCTCCAACTTTGATCATCTTGATCTCCACCTTCTGAGTAGCTGGGATTTGGGGGGACAGACGTGCACCATCCCATCCTTGGCTTTGAAAAACTTCTTCATTGTTTGTGGTCATTGTCTGTTTCTGGGGGCATTTTCCCCCACCGTGCCTATTTCTTAATGAACAGAGATGTTATTCATTTTGTTCTCTGGTTAGGTTCATGTAAGATGTCAGCAGACTTTTTTGTGTGTGGCAACCTTGGGGTAGAACTTAGGACCTGAGTACTGTCCCTGAACTTTTTTGTTCTAGGCTAGTACTCTACAACTTGAGCCATACCCCCACTTCTGGATTATTGGTGGTTAATTGAAGATAAGATTCTCATGGACTTTTTTTGTCAATGCTAGCTTTGAACCATGATCCTCACGTTTCAGCCACCTGAGTAACTAGGATTATATGCATGAACCATCAGTGTCCAGGTGTCAGCAGACATTTTTAAGGGGGAATGAACAAACGGGTAGTATTTCATTTTCACCTGTCTATAGGTGTTTAATATTGGTCTGATTTTTTTTTTTGCTTAGCTTTTCCTTGGGTGGAGTTAAAAGTTTCTGCTTTTCAACAAAGGATATTAATGTCTACTGAAGGAATAAGAGCTATATCTTAGAGAAACCATCCATATTCTTTTTGAATAAATGTTTATCTATGACAATCTGGGTATGCATATTTCCTGGCAGGTTTTAGAAGTCCAGAATCTTCAGCATTTCAGCTTCCCACAGACTCTTAATTATTTCATCCAGGTCTCCTGTTTCTAGGATTTCTAAAATTTTGAATTCTCTCCTTTATTAGAAATTACAAAATAGGTAATTCTGTTATGCATTTCCTTTGATTTTACTGGGACTTTAGAGTGGTCTTCGATAAATCACTTTCTGTGATCTAACAACATACTTCTGGTGATAAGCTGAAAGTATTACATTCATTTTTCCTAAAGATCTCATTCTTCTCTGTTCAAATTGTTGTCAGTCACTGATCAATGTTGCATATAAATTGAGGTCTCAAAAGCAAAATAATCCATAGCCTTCAAAATGGATACAGTCCCGTAATTATGAAGGAACAACTATTTTCAGAGACCTCTTGTTATTAGAGATGTGCCTTATAAACCTACTGAGGGAATCTTTGGAGTGAATTTTGTAAGTTTCCTAAGGGCAGGATCATGTTCATACAATTCTGAGCACTTTCTGAGTGTTTTGTTATGTTGGCTTTTTGTCTTTCTTCTCTCAATGTCAAGTCTTAGCATGTAAGTACTCAGTAGTAGAGTTAATCAGGAGTACAGCAGACTTGGTTTACAAAGAGGTGACTCCCAGTCATTTGTTTGTACAACTTCCTTCTCATTGGACCCTCTACGGGCTCTTATTAAGACCTTCAATATTGGGAAAAGGGAGGAGGACTGAAAGGGGATAGGCTTGACTCAATTGTCAATAGGTGAGGACTTTTTATTGAGGAACACCGAGGGGCACAGACCTTCCTACAGTTTGGAGGTTGTGTTTAGGAGCTTGGCTATTCATCTGAGCAAGGAGGCAGAGATGAATGAAAGGGCCTAGTCTAGTGAATTGTGCCTTTCAAATGAGCTCACATGGGATGTTCACAGCTGGGTTCAGGCACATCAAACAAACATACCTGGGAATTTGTCTGGCATCTGTATGGACCTGGGACAATAGGGTGGGAGTCAATCCTTCACTCTACATCTGATACTGTTGCCTTTAGTAGTCCTGTGACAGAACACCTTTTGACACCTGAATTCTTTCCTGTTCTACTCACATTTTCTGTCTTATTGCTTAAAGACAAGCTATAAAATACTATTTCCTACTCCTGTGATTATTGAGCTTATGAATTGTCAATGAGCCCTTATACACACGGGATGAAGTAAATTTCTTCCCTGTGGCTTCTGGGCCCTGTTTGGCTAAGGTTAGCCTTTACATACACACACTCTCTCACACACACACACTCACACAAGCACGCACGCACACACGTGCGCACACACACACACACACACACACACACACATGCACACATCTTCAGACTCTCATTGTTTCTAGGCTTTCTCCACGGTATTCATTGTCCCAATCAGAATTACTTAAATACTGAAAATTGGACCCTATTAATAATTATTCTGGGACAATGGCACAAGTTGGTTGGACTCAGAGAACAGGAACACATGATCATTTTAGGTATATCTCACTCTTGTTCCCTTTTCCCCTTGATCTCCATTCTTTTCTATTTAGTTCAGCTCAAGACTCTCTTGTCCTTAGTGGCTTATTGCTAGGAAGCTTCTCTGAATGAAGTCTGAGTTTACTAGGTCAAAATGATGAGGCTCCATGTCAGAAGCCATTTTGTTCTTCAGCTCAGTGTTTAACTACTGGGGTAACATTTTGGAGTGTGGGTTCTATAGCAGGCTGTGTCCTGGCTATTAGTAGCAAGAACTAGACCACAGAGGGCTCAATGTCACTAAATTGTCTGTGTTTGTTGTACATATATGTCTTACATTTGCCATTCTTTTTGGCTTTTCAAGTCCCCTATTCTTAGAGAAGATCAACATTTTAAAGCAGTATCTATTTAAGATAAAAGCCATTTTAGCTACCTTCTTATATCTTTTACAAAAAACTGTTGAAGCTTCACACCTCTTGTTTAAACTTGTGTAAAGAGATTAAAGGATCAATATTAATACCTTAAGAAGTATTTGATAAGCTATAAAATAGTATCCATGTGTTAGTCCTTATGTTCTGTTTCAAATAGTGAAATTTAATTCTTGACCAATAATGCTATATATCAAGTTGTATAACACTCTCAAAGAAGCTCAGCACTTATATAAGGAATCTACTCTCAAACATAGATTTTTAAATTCTTTGTTTTATATTTCTAGATCTATGTTTTCATTGCTTATACCAATACCAGTTAAGTATGTTTTATGGTCATTCTTTTAACTCATGGTTTTGCATTTTGCTCTCTGGAAAGTGTTTGATGATAAAGATACACTTTAATTTTAACATCAACAAATCTGTGCCTGTTTCATTTTCTACACAATTGAAATGTCAGGTAAAGGCTTTTCAGGAAGGGATCATTTAGACTCTTGCCTGGCAAAGATATCAGCAGTGACAGTGGGCAGTGTTCCTAATGATGGCTACCATGGCAGATGTGGGTGGCAGCTCCAGCTGAGGTGTCTGCCCCTGGCACTGTGCAATCGGTAGCTTCTTGACACCAGTTCTGCAGATGTGGAGACTCATTCTTGGTGTTGTGCCTCTGCACCAAGAATATTCTTGGTGTGTTCTCTGGCTTTCCTGGATGTTTAGAGATGTTTACATACATATTATAAAAAAAAATTTAGCCTAGCAGAAGTAGAGAAAAATTATATAAGGAATATTTACCTATCAGCAGGCACATTTAAAAATTGTGCAAATTTTATTGTTTTATTTCTTATCCACTTTACTGTTGCTATTAAAGAATTTAATTAAATTTAATTAAAGAATTCACTCCTAACACTTCAGTATAAGTCTCCAAGAAATAAGGACGTTTCTTTATAACTTTACTATTCTTCATCTTTTCTATTAAGTTAATAGCAGTTCTTTAATATTGTCATTTAAGCCTGTATTTCCTCGATTTTCTAAAAAAAAAAAAAAACAAACAAACCTCTGCCTTTTTGTGTGTGTGATATTGGAGACAGAACTCAGGGCCTTGTGCTCCTAGTGTTCCTCCACTTGAGTAATTCCTCCAAATGTGCTCATTTCTCAGCTGAGGTCCTGCAAACATTTCTGCCTAGGCTGGTCCCAAACATGTGGTTTGCACAGGAAGTAGAAATAGCCATGAGGAAAGACACATGTGGATGTGTAGTTGTATATATAGCTATTGAAGGTAAAATATTCTTACACAGAGGCATCCCCCTCTAAAGTCTAATCACCCAATGTAGACTTGTACATGGTATTTGTAAGCAAGTTTAGATGGGGAGAGAGATAGTGGTATGGAATAAATTTCTAGGAAGAAGTAATTCTGCAAAGGGCATGTTCAGGGAAGTGAACAACCTAAGAAAATTAGAGATTTGTGACAGTTTCTCAGCAATTGCAGACTGTGAAGGAAATGGCCCAGCAAGGTAAGTGTGCTTACAGAAGCTATAGGCCAAGCTACTTTGAACAATGACTGGTTTGGTTTGTCACCAGAATGTTCCTGCAGGGGTAAGAGTACTGGCTTATTTCAGATTGCTCAGCCTCAGGTCAGCCATGCTAGGCTCCTTGCTATCAGTATACTTGTTTCATTGTGTGCCATAAGAAAAACACTTTCTTTGATGCTTATCATGATCAGGACAATTGTGAGGGCCATAAGGTTTCAGACTATGACAATAAATGTATTCATTCATTCATTCATTCATTTTTGATGTTTCAGTGTTGTTCTGCCATAGGTCTTGCTGTGCCAGCCACAGTTGAGTCATACCTCCAAGCTTCCTACCAACACCTGAATGAAAGTATTATAGGTGTGTATCCATCTGTTTATTTTATCTTCTATGTTGTATGGTTTCCAACCTTGAATTGATTATTCAAAGAAACCTCCAAGACTGTATAATAAAAGAAAATAATTTCTTTGGATGCTTGTATATGAGAGGAACAGTCAGCAGCTATGTAAAAGAGCCTTGTGTCCTGAGATGGGTTGCATAGTGTTTATGACTTTGAAGTTATGCCTGTGTGTCCCTGTTTGTATGTCCTGAGGTTTGAACTGAGGTCCAAGGTGCTGTCCTGAATTTTCTTTTCAAAACTAGTTCTCCATTACTATAATCTTGCATTTGAAAATTAATGTTTGTTTGTCATAGGGCTTGAACTCTGGGTTGACATTGTCCCTCAGTTCTTCAGCTCAAAATTAGCATTCTGTCCCTTGAGCCACAGCACCTGTTTTCTGGTGGTTTAATGGAGATAAGAGTCACACGGACTTTCCTGCACAGACTGGCTTTGAACCGTGATCCTCAGTTCTCAGCCTTCTGAGTAGCTAGGATTACAGACATGAGCCACTGGCATCCAGCTGGAAATTACTGGGGTTTTTAAACATAGCAAATATTATTGACAAGTAAACAACTGTGGCCTCATCAGAAAGAAGCCCCTTTGCTTTCCACCATTGTCCCATTCCTATAATCTTACCTCAGAAGGATGAGAACTGGAGAATCATGGTTTGAAGAAACTCCTAAAAACAAGTCCACAAAACTCCATCTGTAGTTAACTAATCAAAGTACAGAATGGAGGCCTGATTCAGTTGGAAGAGTGTCAGCTGTGAGCAAGCAAACAAATCCTAAAGAACATGAGTTCATGTTCTTAGTTTAAGTGGTTGCAAAATATGTAGATGACATCCAGGCAGACAGTCAAATAAATAGAAGATGATAGATCACACTTTCTTGTTGCAAGTTGATCCCACAAGGTAAAACAGCTCATAATACTGGATAAAATATAACTTTTAAATTATGAATTGGATTTGAGATGATACCCAATGCATACAATTCTTGCAGCTCCAAAAATAGCTCTTTGCACCCCCACAAATACCAGTTTTTGAAATCAGAGCCTTGCCCTTTCTTGCCTTTGCTTCCTCATCTAGCCGAGCTCTCTCTCTCTCTCTCTCTCTCTCTCTCTCTCTCTCTCTCTCTCTCTCTCTCTCTCTCTCTCTCTCTCTCTCTCTCTCTCTCTCTCTCTCTCTCTCTCTCTCTCTCTCTCTCATATAACTCTCATTCCATGAGATTCAATTCCCTTGTCTTACAAAAAATTCAGCAATTTTCATTGTTCTGTTTCCATACATGAAAATAAGTTACGTCAAGACTTAAAACCTTTAGCTTTGGGATATACCACTTGGGGTAGCTGGTGGCATACTCATCATTAGACATTTCCAGTCCTGAGAATGGTGGTTACATCTATTGGGAAAGCAGAGGAGGAGCACTGGAGGGCTGCTTAAGCATCTTGAAGACCAAAGAGTACCAGATGGTTAGAGGAAGCCTTGGTTCTCCATCAGGTACCGGAAGAGGGGTGCAGAAAAGTTCTGGTAACTGTTGATTTTGCTATTACCTGTCACAGAAACAGTACTCCAATTTTGATTCAGGTGACCACCCACAAATACACCATTGGTGTATTTTCCAGGCATGAAGTATAAAGCCAGCAAAGCATGAAATCCCTTGTAATGACTTATTTAACAAGAGTCCATGACTTTTTGAGAAGATTGGACCTGGGGCCTAAACCCAGGATATAGAGTGAAGGGAACAGAAAGGCACTGGGCAGAGCAGAGTGCCTGTGGCATCCCAAAATGGTTGATTAGAGTAACAGCAATTATTGTGCACTTCAGTCTAGTCTACATAGGTGGGTTTCAATACTGTAGTTGGATCCACTTACAACGAATGGGACAATGGTTGGAGGCAAAGGGGCTTCTTACCAATGGGGCCACATTTGTTCATGATATTTGTCAAGAATAGTTTTGCCATTTTTTAAAGCAGTAATTTTCAGCTGGGTGCTAGTGGCTCATGCCTGTAATCTTAGCTACTCAGGAGGCTGAGAACTGAGGATCATGGTTCAAAGCCAGGGTGGGCAGGAAAGATCATAAGATTTTTAAGACTTTTTTATGTATCTAATCAAGCCTATTTCCTATTTCACCCTGACAAAAGCAATGTGAAATGTGTAAAAAATATCAGGTTCAAACAAAAATCAATCCAGCAAGATACATTTGCAGTTTTAAAAGTTACAAGAAAAGTAGTGCCTTGTGGTAAAGTTTCTTACTCAACAATTTCGAATGTCTCAGTGTCTGTGTATAAAAAGATTATGGCAAGGCACGAGTGGCTCATGTCTTTAATCTTAACTATGAAGGAGGCTATGATCAGAGGATTTAGATTCAGTCAGCCTGGAAAGGAAAATCTGATAATCTTTTCTACAGTTAACCAGCAAAAAGCCAGAAGTGGAGATGTGGTTCAAGTGGGTAGAGTGCAAATCTTGAGGGAAAAAGTCAATAGATAACCTTAGGCCTTGTGTTTTTGCATTCGAGTCTCTGTACACACACACACACACACACACACACACACACACACACACACACACACACACACACACACACACACACACATTATGGAAATTTGGCAGTGTGTAAAAATGTGAAAGGAAAATAATTTTCAGAAATTCACATGTATGTTTTCAAGATGACTTACTTTCCTCTTGATGAAAGCAATAGCAATATGATTATGCCCATTTTAAATGTCTCTGGATTTAGTTATCATAGTCCTTTAATAGTTCAGGAGTTTATCACTAGGCTTAATATAAGAACTCCTGTCTTTATAGAATTAAAATAATTTTCTTTATATTGTCAAGTGTGCTGGACATTACAAACAATTCTATACCATTTTAATAGATTTTTTTTTGCATTTTGTAAACTGAATATGTCTTTTCTTTTGAATGACTCATGAGAAAGAGGTGGTGCCTCTTTGAATTTGCTTCTTTCAATATTGAACTCGGACATAGCTAAGCATTTCCAATCTCTCTTCTAAAACTCACCTTAAGACTCACCTTTGAAAATTAATTAACTTTAAGATTTCTTGCCATTTAAGTTGCAGACTTTGATTCTGCAAATCTCAGGTGTCAGCTCTTGCAGTGTCATGTAGTTCTTGTGAGACTGTTTATTTTCCTGGTGTGTATAATTTGTCAGATGTACTCAGCTTACAGTCCCATTATAAGTTTCAAATACATAGAAAATAAATCTGACGTTAATATTCTGATAAAACATTTAGCTCCTTCATGTACACGTTCTATATCCATGAATTCAACTCACTTTTGATCACAATGATTTAAGAGAGTGATTTGATCTGTCAGGAAACTGTACATGCATTTCTTTTTCTCAGGGTTTCCTAAACAATAAAAATACTACTTGTGAAGCATTTATATAATATGGAGCATTTTAACTTCTTTAGATATGGGAGGATATGGATGGGTTCTGAATTGATAATCTGTGTATTTTGGCACTTTTAAAATATAAAAAAAGAAAGGAAGAGTGGGGTGGAAGGAGGGGAGGCCCATCTTGGAGCCAGTTACTAGATATAGGGTCAACCAAAGGAGATCACCTGCTTTCTTGAGGTGGGCTGGGTCTGTAGGGTTTGTCCATTACACAATGGAGGCTTCTCTGCTTCAGAACTCCAGGAATTCCATTGGATGGCCACCAGGAAGCAGGAAGTATGGGTTCCTCAGGGCATTCCACTTAGGCTGTCCTGAATAATCCTGTCCAATTCAGGAAGAATCACAAAATGAGTGTGTTGTGTTCAAATAATTTTGGGAAGCGTCGGGTTAAGCAGGAGTAAGTGCTTCCTCAATGTCAAACACTTCAAAATGTTAACATGCTGATTTTTGTCATGAAGCTAAAACATAACCTCTTTGCCAGTCAGAGGCTTCAAAGCTATACATGCCCATTGGTGGTTTGCCAGAAGGAACTTGACTACCCTCTAGCGTTGCTGCTGAGAATTATCCATACAGGAATTACCTTTCATACAGAAATTACCTGTATGAAAGGTAATAGCCAGAGGGCAAGGGGGTGGGGATGGCGGCGTGGGAAAAAAGTCCAGTCTTTATTCTTTTCCTGGGCATGTGGTCAAGCCTGACACTTGCTCCAGTTCCAGAGCAGGTTTGAATGCAAGAATCACTACCTAATTCCTGAAAAGTAGGAGTTGGTAGGAGGAGAAACACAGTGGAAAAGGGCATCATATTTAGTCTACACCTTGATTTATACCTGCATTAAGCACCAGCTGCATCCCTTACAGCTGCACCCTTCTTTCCACTCCTTTGTTTAGATTGGCATTGGTTGACAAGGTGGTATAGTAGTTGAGGATCCAGCCTCTGGGCTTGAAAACTGGCCCTACTGTTTATTATTCTGTGTGCATAGAGGAGGTTCCTTGGCTTCTCAATGATTTGTAAAATGAAATCAGCTCTCATCAAGCTGCTGCACACATGAAATGCACTAACGGTTTTTCCATTTGAATGAAGCCACTCAGCAAAATTCCTCATATATATATATATATATATATATATATATATATCTTATATATTTATAGATATAGTATGTATTACATACATTATGTATGATATACACATATTATAAATAGTACAAAACACGTACGTAATCACAACAAGAACAGCCAAGGCACAGCTTCTCCCCCAAAAAATGTATAAGAAGGCAGGGACAGACAAACACCTCTCAGTTCTAACTCACAATTTTAATGGTTTTAACTCTCCAGTTAAGCATCATAGATTGTCCAGTTGGATCAAAAAGCAATATCCTTCTATCTGCTTTCTTCAAAAGACACAACTTACCCACAAAAATGAACATTCTGAAAGTGAAAGGCTGGAATAAAATATATCAAGCAAATGGCTGCCATAAAGAGATGGGAGTTACTATACTAATGTCAGATAAAATAGACTTTAAATTAAAATCAATGAGAACTGACAAAGAAGGTCACTGCATTCTAATTAAGGGAACTCTCCTTCAGGTGGATATTATGATTTAAAACATCTACTCACCAAATAATGGAGCACCAGAAGAAGTGCTACTTTCTCTCAAATCTCACATAGATCCAAAGACATTAATTGTGGGGGACTTTAATACACTACTATCCCCACTAAATAGATCCACCCAGCAAAAAGTCACCAGAGAAACTTCGGATCTTAAAATTTGCATAGATCAACTAGTCTTAACCCACATCTACCAAATATTTGACCCAGCCCCATCAGATTACACCTTTTTCTCAGTAGCACATGGAACATTCTCCAAATTAGACCATATTCTAGGCCACAAAGAAAATCTGTCTAAATTCAGAAACATTGAAATTATACCCTGCATTCTCTCAGACCAGAAGGGAAAAAAATTAGAATTCAATACCAAAAGCCACCAAAGTAAATACTGTAACACATAGAGGCTGAACAACACAATTTTGAACCACCAGTGGGTCATGGAAGATATTAGAAAGGAAAATCAAATGTTCATGATATTCAACAAAAATGTTCACACAAATTACCAGCTCCTCTAGGACACAGCAAAGGCAGTACTCACAGGCAAGTTTATAGCTCTGAGTTTGCACATTATCAAATTGGAAAGATCTGAAACCAACAATTTAATGAGGCAACTAAAGCTTTTTGAAAAAAAGAACAACAAGCCAAACCCCAATCCAGTAGATGGAAGCAAATAAAATTAAATCCGAATTAAATGAATTAGAGTCCAAAAAAAAACTATAGAAAGAATTAACAAAACAAAGAGATGGCTCTTCAAAAAAATAAAATTGACAGACCCTTAACAAATCCTATGGAATGGAAAAAAGAGAACACACCCACATAAACAAACTCAAGAGAGTACAATGGAAATATAACTACAGAAACAGCCAAGATTCATAATATATAAGGGGATACTTCTCAAACCTTTATACTAATAAGTTTGAGAATCTAAAAGATACGGACTAGTTTCTAGCAAATATTGACATGCCCAAACTTAACCAAGATGATTGAAAACCACAGACCCATATGAAGCATCGAAATAGAGCAGCAATAAGAGACCTCCCACCCAAGAAAAGTCCAGGACTGGATGGATTTACAGCTCAATTCTACAAGGCCTTCAAAGCAAAACTCACACCAATACTTCTCCATCTCTTTAATGAAATGCAGAGCAAAAATTCACTATCACACTCTTTTTATGAAACCAGCATAACCCTCATCCCCAAACCAGGCAGGGACTCATCAAAAAAGAGAATTATAGACCTATTTTTTGATGATTATTGACAGAAAACTTCTCAACAAAATGTTGGCCAATCGACTTCAACAAGTCATGAAAAGAATCATACACCATTATCAAACAGGATTCATTTCAGGGATGCAAAGCTGGTTCAATATATGCAAAACAATATAATTCATCACATTAACAAGAGCAAGGATGAGAACAACATAGTTATCTCAATAGATGCAAAAAAAGAAACATTTGACAAGATCCAACACCCCTTTATGATGAAGGCTTTCGAAAACTAGGAATCCATGGAACATTCATCAATATAATAAAGGCTATATATGACAAACCTGCAGCCAGCATTATACTTAATGGTGAAAAGTTAAAGCCATTTCCTCTAAATTCAGGAATGAGACAAGGGTGTCCACTCTCCCCACTCCTCTTTAAACTAGTATTAGAATGCCTAGCTACAGCAGTAAGAGAAGAGCACGGCTGAAATTAGGAAAGCACCCCCTTTTGTAATAGTTCCACAAAAAATAAAATACTAGGAGTGAACTTAACAAAAGAGTCACCTTCACAGGAACTCTATGACAAAATCTTTAAAACCTGAGAAAGGAAATTAAAGCAGAACTAAGCAAAGGGAAAAACCTCCCATGCTCCTGGATTGGGAGGATTAACATCGTGAAAATGACAATACTGTCAAAGGCTAAGTATAAATTAAATGAGATACCTATGAATATTCCAACCTCATTCTCCAATGAAATAGAACAGGCAATCCAAAAATTCATATGGAACAATAAAAGACCCCGATGTCAGTATAATTTGTGGAGGGGAAGGGGAAAAACAAGTCATTTAAATAAGGATACAGGTGGACCCGTTGCAACAATGAGAAGTACACATTCTCATGTCGAAAACGAACTTTACAACTTTGGTGGTGGGGGAGGTTTGGGTGGGGGGGGCGGGGGAGGCTGGGAAGGGATAGGAAGGGTAAAAAAAGGAGGAGGCTACAACGCTTGATAAGAAATGTACTCACTATCTTGCCCATGTAATGGTAATCCCTCTGTACAGTATTTTCACAATAAAAAAATAAAAATATAAAAAAAGAATAAAAGACCCCGAATAGCAAAAAAAAAATCCTGAGTAGAAAGAGCAGTGCTGGAGGAAGATCAATACCAAAATTCAAACTCAACTACCATAGAAAACTCTCCTCTACTCAAACTCTACTCTACTCAAATTCTACTCTACCATAGAAATCCAAACAGCTTGTACTGGCACAAGAACCGACCTGAGGACCAATGGAATAGGACTGAAGACCCAGAAATGATCCCACCGACCTATAGCCACCTAATTTTCAGTAATTGAGCTAAAGAACTATATTGGAAAAAAGATAACCTTCTCAGTAAATGGTGTTTGCAAAATTGGTTAAACACTTGTAGAAAACTAAAACTAGATCCATATATATCACCCGCACCAGAATCAACTCCAAAATGGATCTAATATCTCAAAATAAAAGCAGACTCCCTGAAAACATTACTGAAAGGAATAGGAGAAACTTTAGGGTTCCTTGGCACAGGAACCCTAATAGAGATCCAGAAGCACAACAAATCAAAAAAAGTTTGGACAAATGGGATAGCATGAAACTGCAGAGCTTCTGCAAGGCAAAGGACATAACTAGCAAGATCAACAGAAAGCCCAAGGACTGGGAGAATATTTTCACTAGCCATACAAAGGACAAGGATCTCATATCTGAAATATACATAGAACTCAAAAAACTAAATCCCCCAACAACAAATCCTCAAAGAAACAACTGTCTGATTAACAAATGGGCTACAGACATAAAGAGAGACTTCTCTGAAGAGGAAATACGAATGGCCAATAGACATCAAGAAATACTCAACCTCTCTAGCCATTCAAGAAATGCCAATCAAGACAACGCTAAGATTCCATCCACCCCAGCTAGAATGACTATAATCAAGAAGTCTTGTAATAACAGGGAACCCTACTGCATTGATGGTGGGAGTGTAAACTTGTTCAACCACTCTGGAAAGTAGTATGGAGGTTCCTCAAAAGATTCCACATACAGCTCCCTTATGACCCAGTAATCCCACTTTTGGGCATTAACCCAAACGATCAAAGACAAGGTCATACCAAAGCTACCAGCACAGCCATGTTTATTGCAGCATTAATCACCATAGATATGGAACCAACACAGATGCCCTTCAGTAGATGAATTGATCAAGAAAAAAAGAATGATATTGCCCCATTTGTTAGGAAATAGAAAGACTTGGGAAAAATTATATTAAGTGAAGTAAGCCAGGCCCAAAGAAACATAGGTCCCATTGTTTCCCTTATTTGCAATATCTAGTATATGTCTGTGTCAATAAGAAAAGGTCAGACAAGTTGATATTAGGGAAATGAACCCCAAAATAAGTATTCAAATGTTTTTTAAAATGTGATTGTTTCTAACATATTTATAAGATGATTTCTTTGTTGCTTTGTATGTACCTCCCTCACGCTATAAACCCTGCTTTCACTGTATTTGATGTTGGTTTAATTTGTAGAGGGTAAGGGGAAAAATAAATCGTTTAACTAGGGATACAGGTAGACCCATTGCAACAATGAGATGTACAAGTCATTATGTCGAAAAACGAATTTTAAAATTTCGGTCAGGGGTGGGGGCAGGATCTGGTATGGGGGTTGGTGGGGTATGGGAAGGGATGGGAAGGGTAAACAAAGGAGGAGGCAACAATGCTTGATAAGAAATGTACTCATTATCATGTCCAAGTAATTGTAACACCTCTGTATGGCATTTTCACAATAAAAATGTGATATATCTCTATCTATATATCTATCTATCTATAGATATAGATCTATCTATCTCTATCTATCTATCTATCTATCTATCTATCTAGATAGATAGATACATAGATACATAGATATTTACATAGATATATATAGATAGATACATACATACATATAGATAGATATAATTATATAAAATGTTATTCTATGTCTCCGTCAGAAAGAATAACATTGCCTCTTTCATTAGGAAATGGAAAGACTTGAAAAAAATTGTATTAACTGAAGTAAGCTAGGCCCAAAGAAATATACATCCCAAGGTTTCCCTTATTTGCAGTGACTAGTACATATCTAGGACAAGCAGAGAAAATCGAAGGCTATATACATAAGACCACATGAGATAATGTTAAGCAAAATGAACCCTAAGATGGGGTCAAGAGGTTTGTTTTCCTTTCTTGCAAGTGTTATTAATGTACTTACAATGCACTATGTGATTCTTTAGTTTCTATTGTACGTCCTTTCCCGATGGTATAACCTCTGTTTCCACTGGATTTTATGCTGGTGTTCTGCACCTTGTATAAACATTTTTGTAATTTGGGGAGGGGAAGGGATATTACAGAACCGCTTAAAATGGGGATGCAGGCTGACCCATTGTGACAATGAGATGTATAGGACACTATACTGAAAATGAACATTACAAGGTCAGGGTGGGGGGGCTGGATGAGTTGGGAAGGCGGGGAGGGAAGTAATAGTAGGGGGAAAATAAAGGAGGAGGTAACAATGCTTACTATGAAAAGTGCTCATTACCCTACTCATGTAACTGTAACCCTTCTGTACCCTACTCATGTAACTGTAACCCTTCTGTACATTTTTACAATAAAAAATTTAGAAAAATAAATAGTAGAAAATATGTTTATATATTATATAACATATATTTTATTATACTAGTTATATATTATAAAATATATGTATTAAAATGTTTCAGATCTACTATATATTTTACATATATATATAATATATACACATTTTATACAGATTTATTTATATACTTTATATACGCTTTATACATATATATGTAGAACTTTGGGAAGCACAGTGCCAACTGTCTGCCAGGAAACCATGCTGTGTAAAGGTCAAGCCCTCCTTTGCCATTTTTAGTGGACATTAGCACAGGTTCTTGCAAGTTTGTGTACAAAATTTCCTGGTGTTGGCTTTGGTGGATTCTGGGTATTTACAGGCTGACTTCTCCCACAATCTCCTAACCTCACATACCCACTCAAGTTGTCTGGAATTGAAAAGCTGAAAATCACTTGATTTCCTTAACTAGGGTAAAATACAAATCTATTGCCTCAGTTCACGTGGTGCATCATGCACGTAACAATGAAATGGATTTGTTGCTGTCCTCCCTGATCCTGATAGGTTACCTGGGGGAACTGGAGAAAAGCTGGATGGGATCAGGCAGGGAGGGGCATGGGAGGAGCAATGGCTGCCCACGTTGTGTTAGACACATCCCTGAAGAGCTCTGCTAGAGCCTCCAAGCAGACAGAAGGAGCAAAAGGAGCAAGCTAAAGGTGAGGTTAAGACGAACATGGGTAGCTGAGGTTGGTTCCAGTGGGACCCCATAGGGCAAGGGATACCTCCTAAATTGTCTAGTGTCCTTCTGTCCTTGGGTTTTGGGGGATCTGCTCCCAGTGTGTGCTCCACCACGGGCAAGAGGCCTGCCCCAACTTCTCTCTGCTCTTCTGCCCCTATTATAATTGAGTGGCTCAGACCTGTAGGGACTCACGCTACTCTGCCTAAAGCTCCTACTTGTCTACTCCTAATCCCAGGCATATTCTTTCTGGCCTTCTTTATTATTTGTTATCTCTAAAGAGAACCATGCTTTTTCCTCTAGGGGATAGCCATTCCTCTCTGCCCAATCAGTGGCAGGCTTTTTCCATCTGTCTGCTCACTAAGTGGAAAGGCCTGGTCTACGCAAAACGGAAACCATTTCCCTCCATGTTGCCTGCCTAGGAACCCAGTGAACACTACAGGCCTCTGCTGGACTGAATGAGGCAGGTGGAATGAAGGAGGCACCAGAGACACAAAGCTGGCACTCCTGGATTGTGTTCAGTGTAACCAGCCCCCACACTGGATGATGATTGGCCATCCATAGGGAATAGACACACAGAGCAAATCATTTCTCAATTAGGCAAATCATCTGGAAGCGGTTTTTCATTGTGTGTAATGTAATGATTTTTCACGTAATAATGTAATGATTGCTTATTCAAGTCAGTTTGGGCCTTAATTATAACATAAATTTCTGATTAATTACCAGCAGGGATACTCATCAGGTTATACAGCATTATCCCCTTCAACATTACCTTTGCTTGTAGATATTTTTGTACTTATGCCACCTGTGATTGGCAAGGTGTGTGCAGGTGAACTGATGGTTAACAGTCCATCGAGGTCCCACCTCTACAGGATACACCAAGCATTACCCTTCTGCAGACCAAATCTATAGATCACACCTATCTCTGGTATGAAGTGAGCTTCAGAGAAACAGTGGAGCCTTTTAGCAAGGCTGCTGCCAGCAAGGAAGAGCTAACAAAGCAGGCCTACTGCAGGCTCAGCATTGGCTATAATCTGGGATCCTGGATCTTGGGAGAGCTTTGTCCAATTCTCCAGGGAACTATGTCTTCCTAGTAGTCATTCGCTTGTAGCATAGCTCACCATGTTTTTAATTGAATGTCCAAAGAATGTGGCCATGAGTCTGGAGTCTGGAACTTGGTATGTTCCATGAAGAAAGGCTAGGGATCCGCGCCAGTGGACTTCCCAGATGTTGGCTTTCTGCTTCCCTTCCCTCCCCTGCCCTGTGCTGCCCTGACCTTTTCTTTCTCTTCCTTCCACTCCCTTTCTTTACTGTTCCCTTCTTTTTCTTCTTCTCCCTCTCTCCTCCCTTCCCATCTTCTCCTCTACCCCTAAACAGAAAATCAAAATTCACTAAATAATGATACCTCCTGCCCTTTCCCCAGCCCTTGACAGTTACCATTTCACTTTCTAAGAATTTTTCAATGCTAGTTACCATATGTGAGTGAAATCATACAGTAACTCAAGCTTAGTACATTGACAAAGTATCCTCAAGGCTTGTCTGTTTCAGACCTACATGACACAAGTGATGCACACATGACCCATAGGACTATGTATACATTGTGTGTGAGTATGAATTTGTATATGTGTGGCTCATTCATGGTTCATACATGGTTGTGTGTCAGTATTTATATGCGTTTGTGTGTATAAATTATTATTATGCACACATACATACCATGTGAGTGAATGCATCACCATGATTGTGGTTCGGTTATATATTCCTGTGTTTTCACATACATGTCATTATTTATGCATATTCATAGATGTATATGCAAACATGTTTGTTGTTCCAACTGAAGATTGTCAGTTAATCTTTCCTGCTGTCTCCTGCACATTGTTGGCTGCATTAATGTTTCTGCATTAGTCATAGCATTGCTGGAACAGGGACTAATTAGCTTGCTCACTTTGGGTGAAATAAATATCTCAATGTGCAGAAACTCTTAAGAAATGTAATGTTCAAACTTTGAAAGGTACTTTGCACTAAAAGGTAATAAAGCACAGAAGTGCAAAGGCAAATCACTTGAGAAATGATTTTTGAAGCTTTCTGGGAGAGGGTGAGTGTCTGAATCTCCCTCCAAGTTAACAGTGCACTCTTGGGCTGTCTCTCCTAACGACATTAGTACAAAACACACACACATGCCATCTTGGTCATTTATATCACAGTATCTTGAAATGTTTTTAGTTAGAAAATGCTTCTGTGTCTTTGGCTGAAGAACCAGAATGCTGAAAACCTATTTTATTAATTAACTAAGTTCCATAGTTCACATTTTCCTTGATTCTTTTCCACTCCAGCACCCATCTAGGTGACTACATTATGTTCAGCATCGTGCTTTCTTGATTTGACAGTCTCCTAGACTTTCCTTGCTTTTGGTAACTTTGACAGTTCGGAGGCATATTTGTCATGGGTTTTATAGCACTGCCCTCAATTAGAATTTATCCAATATTCTTGTTACAATCTGATTGAGTTTGTGTGTTGGGTAAAAAAGTCACAGCAATACTTATTTTCAGCATCCATTGTATCATGAACCCAGGGAGTCGGCGTGGTGGGGCATAACTGTAATCCCACTACTCAAGGTGCAGAGCTAGGAGGGATTCTTCTATATGTAGATAGGTTTTTCTCCCTCATTACTTAGCTATTCCATTACTTATTTCTTTGTATTTATACCTATGTATTGGAAATGCTGTGGGTTATAACCTGACATTGCTGTCTTTTTTATTTATCACTAGAAAATTCTGTCTATTGGTCAGTAGCAAGTCTGTGTATTGGGTCCTGTGTCCCACTGACTTCCTGGAGTTTTCTATTATTTTGCTAAGATCGTGTGTGTGTGTGTGTGTGTGTGTGTGTGTGTGTGTGTGTTTGTGTGTTTTGTCCCAGCCCTAGACCTAGTCATTTCTACAAGGAGTCTGGCTCTCCCCCATTAAAAAAACAGTTTGTGAAACTGTAATATGGATTTTATATGTTCTCATTGATGCCAGAAGTTATTGATTCTATTTAACTGAGACATAATTTCTATATCTTTAGGTCTATGCCTTTTTAAAATTATCATTATAATGGTGATGTACAGAAAAGCTACAGATGTATAAGTCAGGTAATGAATACATTTTTTGGACAATATCTCCCCTTCCCTTACTTTCTCTGTTTTTCTCTCCCATCTCACCAACAAATTGTATAGTTCATTTTCAACATAGTGTTCAGTGAATTTGTATGACTACTGAATTTGTATGACTTTTGTATGACATATTTTGCAAGTTGTGGGGTTTGAACTCAGGGCCTGGGCACTGTCCCTGAGTTTCTTTGTGTTCAAGGCTAGCATTCTACCACCTAATCCATAGTGCCACTTCTGGCCTTCTCTGAGTAGTTTATTGGAGAGCCTCATGGACTTGCTTGCCTGGGCTGGCTTCTTACTGTGGCCCTCACATCTCAGCCTCCTGATTAGCTAGGAGTACAGGTATGAGCCTTTGGCACCCAGCATCTATGACTGATTTTTAATGCTGGAATGGTGCTCTCTCTCTCTCTCTCTCTCTCTCTCTCTCTCTCTCTCTCTCTCTCTCTCTCTCTCTCTCTCTCTCTCTCTCTCTCTCTCTCTCTCTCTCTCTCTCTCTCTCTCTCACCCACCCACCCACAGACACACACACACACACACACACACACACACACACACAGAGATTTCCTATGATGTAGATACTTCAGGGAAACGTATTCTAAAAATCTTTTTTTAAAATTGTGAACACACTGTACAGAGGAGTTACAATTACATGGGCAAGATAATGAATACATTTCTTATCAAGCATTGCAGTCTCCTCCTTTGTTTACCCTTCACATCCCTTCCCAGTCTCCCTCTGCCCCCCACCCAATCCTCCCCCCCACCAAAGTTATAAAGTTCGTTTTCAACATGACCACTTGTACTTCTCATTGTTGCAACGGGTCCACCTGTATCCTTAAACGACTTGTTTTTATAAGGATGTGGGCAAAGAAGAATTGAGAAGCTGTAACCATCCTGGCTGGGCTTATGGGAGAAAATACGAGATTCATGAAATGGAAAATCCTGGGAAATTTAGAGCTAGGAAGAGTGAAGCTGGCCAAACAAGGTGGCTTCCTACTGAATTTTGTAGTATTTATTTTTCCCAGTGGTTGGCAAGGGAGGGCCTCATCATCAGGGGCACTAGAGACTTTGATTCCACTCATTTATGAATGGGACATTATACATGAATCAGACGTTTTAGTCTTAAACAAATGAAGTCATGGCCCTCTGTGGCTGCATTATATTTGAAAAGCGGATTATTTGAAAACACAATCTGTGTAATTACAGAATAATAAATTATTAACTGAGAGGACTTTTTTACGGCTCTTGGTGATGTATCCTGCTATTTTTGCAATATTTTGTATGAGCATTCTAAGGTACTGTATGATTGATCTTCTTTCGAGAGTTTTCCTTCCCTCTTTCCAACTTCCTAACTTCCTAACTTTCTTCTCTTGTACTTGTTTTTGTGCCTTGAGCTGAAGAGCTGAAGGACAGTGCTCAGGCCCAGAGTTCAAGCCCCACAACCGACAAAAAGAAAAGTTTTCTGGAGAAGGATCTAAGCCTGGAGTCACAACTCTGTCAGCACGCACTGACCTCTGTCACTTGCTGACACCAGAGTGACAGGAAGCAAACAAGTATAAATTCCTCACTTAGTGCAAGCTTCAGGATCTTCATGTTCCCCTGTGCTCCCCTGCTTGCTTACATTCTGTTTTTGCCCATTTATTTACAAGTCTTGACCCAATTCTTCGTAATGGTATCTGGCAAGTCTCACATTTGGTAAGTAGGTGTTCAATCCCCATTTCTCCTGGAAGGTGCATGCCTTTGTTTAAATCTCGGAGTATTTCATTGTTCCAGTGTCTCACCTCTATGAGAAGTTCAATGGAATAGTTGTGGGGATTTTTTCTTTTCTGTTTTTTGTAAGGCATGGGGCTTGAGCTCTGGGTCTGGGCACTGTTCCCGAGCTCTTTTTGTTCAAGATTAGCACTCTACCACTTAAGCCAAAGTGCCACTTCTGTTTTTTTTCTGAGTAGTTTATTGGAGATAAGAGTCTTACCAACTATCCTGCTTGTGTTGATTTTGAACTATGATCCTCAGATCTCAGTCCCTTGAGTAGCTAGGATTATAGATGTGAGCCCTGCAACCTGCTGAAGAAGTTTTTGACTTGCAATTTGTCTGGACATTTTTGTGCACATTTGGTTTGATGTTATTTGTGGTTTTCTTCTGGCTGGAAATTTTATGCAAATATTTCACTTACTTGTGTGAGAATTGCTTTGACACATTTATTAATCACAGAATAGGGTCTGGGAAAGCAAATTCCCAGCCCTAAGCTGTGTTTTCTTGTTTCTCCATGGTTCTCTAATAATTTACCTGCACATGGTCTCTCCAGAGTGACTTTCACTCTTGTGCTGTGAGTCTTCTGTCCGCAAGATGCTTCTCACATGAAGTGCACTCTCTCCTAGTCCATGAATGTTAGCACACAGCTCCCTGTGTAAAGGCACATTGAACAACACCCTCACAGGCCTGTGACTACCTGTGTACCATTCAGAACTGCAAGGTCCATATCTTTCTAATCCAATAGACCTATTCCAGAATCGACTAAATAGCTGAAAAAGATTTAATAAACAGAATCATCAAAATTTGGCAAGAATAAACAAAAACATCACATTGCATTAGTGTAATTGGCTGGTGTGTCTGTCTCCACTACAAATTTATGAGCTACAGCCAGGATTTATACTGCACATTGGGGTGTAGCAGAATCCAATGTTTATCATTTTATAAGGACAGAAATCAAAAGATGAAACATAGAATGTCATGTGCTACTTCAGGAGAGGAAAAGAGAGAAAAGATGAATAGAAGATAGAATCACAAGGAGAAGAGCCCAGAGTCAGTATATCATCAGTCCCAGTCAACTAAGGAATGATGATTTATTGGGAGACCTGGCAGAGTTCTGCAAAAGCCGTTCTTTTTTATTATTTTAATAAGTTCTATTGTGAAAATACTGTACAGAGAGGTTACAGTTACATGAGCAAGTTAATGAGTACATTTCTTATCAAGAATTGTTGCCTCCTCCTTTTTTCCCCCTACCATCCTTTCCCTCCCACTTCCACAACTATACTCACCACTCCACCTCTGACTCCCCTCCACCTCACCCCATAAACACCTGCTGAAATTGTAAAGTTCGTATTTCAACAGTGTCTTCTACATCTCATTGTTGCAATGGGTCAACCTGTATCCCTATTTAAACATTTTGTTTTTTCCCTTCCCATTCTGAAATTATACCAGCATTAAACACAGTGAAAACAGGGGTTATACAGTGGGGAAGGGACATACAAAGCAACAAAAAACATCAGATGGTACCTTATAAATATATTAGAAAAAATAGAAAGAAAGAAAAAAATTACTTGTGTCCCTATCTTGGGGTTCATTTCGCTTAACATCATCTTAACTGGTAATATGTATATAGCTTTTGACCTTTTCTACATGTCCCAGACATATACTAGTTATTGCAAATAACTAGGTAAACCGTGGGACCTATGTTTCTTTGGGTCTGGCATACTTCACTTATTATAATTTTTTCTGTCTTTCCATTTCCTAAAAAATGGGGCAATGCCATTCGTTCTGATTTAGGTATAGAATTCCCTTATATATGTATATATATATGCATATATATGCATATATATACATACATATATGTATATTGTGTGTGTTTGTGTATCACATTTTCTTGATCCATTTATTTACTGAGGGGCATCTGGGTAGGTTCCATATCTTAGCCATGGTAAATAATGCTGTAATAAACAGTAGTGCTGGTAGATTTAGTATGGTGTTGTTTGTGATCATTTGGGTAAATGCCCAAAATTGAGATTTCTGGGTCATAGGGGAGATCTATGTGCAGTCTTTTGAGGAACCTCCATACTATTTTCCAAAGTGATTGAACAAGTTTATACTCCCACCAACAATACAGTAGGGTTCCCTTTTGGCCACATCTCCTCCAGCATCAGTTGTTATTAGAGTTCTTGATTATAGCCATTCCAACTGGGGTGAGGTGGTATCTCAATGTTATTTTGATATGCATTTCTTTTATGGCTAGAGAGGTTGAGCATTTCTTCATTTGTCTATTGGCCATTCTTCTTCACATAATAACAAAAGCACAAATAAACACAAAAATGAAGGATCCACACTTAAAACTGGTACCAATTTTAAAACAAAACTAGACAACAACCAAAGGCTGAGTTGGGGACTAACGGGTCCCCAGTACATCCCTACCAGAACTCTGTGCTGTTCTCATTCAGCAAGCTGAATCCAGAGTCTGCTGAATGAGCCTGCCATGCTCACCCAGAACTTCCCAACCTCAGAAAACATAGAACAGAAAACACACCAAAGTAAACTAGACAGACAAGTGGCCACAAAGACAAAATCAATTCTCAGTGAATGAGACGACATCCCACCACCATTCACTTACCAGGGGACTTGAACCCCACTCCCCTCCACTCACCTCTGGAGGATTTTTTTTAGATTCTTGCAAACATTGACCTAGGGGCCTTCCAAAGTGGAGGAGAATTCCCAGTCATCTTGGGGCAAGGGAAAAATGTCCCTAGCAGTGGTCCCCTAAGACTGACAGATTCTCCCCCATGCTCAGACCCCCTGAGCCAAGGCCTGAGGCTGAGATCTAACTGGGGCCACTTGCAGGTGGTCAGTGGCAGTTTCATCATTGACAAAAAAGCAAGTTACCAAAGCAGAACCAGCAGTTTTTGTTTTTGTTTTAAACGAAGTAGGACAAAGTCTAGGGGTGTCTCAGGAGTAGACTCACTTTGCCCCATATTTTTCCTGTAAAATAAATCCAATTACAAATATGGCAAGCAAAAGCAAAAGCACAATGAGACACAGACAGACATGATTATACACAGAATGAGGAGGGATACCCAAACCAAAAGTTACTTTTTAAGCAAGCTCCCATCCAACTAGGACTGCTAGGACTGGTGGAATTGAGGGGTCCAGGCGTCCCTGGACCTCCTCAGCCGTAGCGGACTCTGCTGAGTCCAGCCTCACCCTACTTTTGGCCTCACTCTGGCGCCTTCTCTACCTAGGTTGCCCGCATTTACCTCGAGGCTTTTCTCGGAACTTCTCTCCAACATCCAAGTGCTCACACACTGTCCTACCAGTCAAGGACTTCAATCCCCCTCAGGTTGGAGTGGCTAAGAGCTCTATACTGGACAAGCCCCCATTAAATGTAGTAGGAAGACCCACTACTCAGGGCAGGCAAGCCCACCTAATCTTCCGGAGTGACAGACTCCACCACAACAAAGTTGTTAATAAGGAAGAAACTTTATTGAGGTTCCTACATTCCTACACTGACCAGCCAGGGCCTCAGCACAGGCTCAGGAGCTGATACTGTGACCCCGAGGGGCCCCCATTCTTTGGTTTTTAAAGACAAAATCCCTAAGGTCAAGCCTGGTCAAGCACAGGTGACCAATGGTATCGTAACACACACAAAGGATTATATGGTCATACCAGACCACACACAGTTGGGTAATAGGTCGAGTTTACTGTAAGCATGTGCAAAAGGCAGGGTTTACCATAAAGCATGTGGTGTCACCAGTTGATGCCAGATTGTAACCTATCTGTTTTATGGGTCAGTCCTTAACTGAACAATCAAGGTGGGTTAGGTTGTTAAGGGGAGAGGGACCTAGAGGCATTCTTTCCATTCCAAGAACTGGGCTAGTTGGAGCCAAGGTCAAGTTAACCTTGTTTAGAGGGTTTTTTTTCTCTAAAATCCCTAAAACAAAGGCAAAGCCAGGAAAGAAGCTGTACCAGCTCGAGTCTCCTCTCAGGGCATACTTCAGTATATATGTGAGAATAAAAGTAGAAAACTTGAAGGGATAGGTGGGGTTGGCGTAAGGGAAGGAAGAAAAGTGGAAAGTTTGACAATGATCCAGATGTGTTGTACATTGAAGTGTACATACACTCTATTCAACATACATACATACATACATACATACACTCTATTCAACACTGACATGATGAAGCAAAACCCTTTTGGACTACTAGCTGAAGATTAAAAATGTTTTGTTTTAATATTAACAGACCAGAAGCATAAACCTTTAAAGATAAATAAGAGGATAGCATTGACATATTGGTGAGGATGTGCTCTTTTCAATACAAAATTTAATAAGTGTCAAGTCTGCTGCAAATGTAAATTTTATTTGCCAATTCTTTTTGCAAATTGCTTAAAATATAAAGAACCAAATTCCAATATCCCTTCACTTCCAAAAAAATCTTATAGATCTTTACGTTTCTCAGTTGTTTCTAAATATCTTAATGTAATGCACTATTGGAACTAATTTCATTCCACATTTTAATTTAAATTTAAAATCATTAAAGTCTTTTAAAAGCCTCTCACTCCGGCACAGGTATGGATAAAGAACTGATGTGGTCAGAAGCAGAATTATTCAGAAGACTGTAAATGGATGCTTACCTAGTTTCCTCTCTGCTGGATCATAGAATACAAACTGTCCTAATTGAAAAAAGTTAGCCTTCCCAGGTTTTCTGCATATAAATACTCCATCAACATTTTGTTATTAGAGGATTATTCATGATTAGCTATATGTTGATTGATAATGACTGAGCATGAGAGAAAGGTGAGGGAAAACCATCTACACTTCAGTGAGGTTCTGACTTGTGTTTCACAAAGTGTTATGAAAGCTCTCCATGAGAAATCTAGCAGCTGCATTTCTAAAAAGTCCTTGTGTGCTTACACTTTCTGATACTGTCTCAATTCAAGTACTTCTCCTTGGAGTTCCATACTATTCAATGATGCTGTATGAGCTCCTTGTTTTGCAGACCGGTCTTGGTGATAAAATTTGTGCTTTTCAAAATTGCTCTCCCTATTCCATCCACAAAATGTGGACAAAAATTATCTGAAAAAAATTGTATCTGTTGATAGTGCATATACTTTTATTTTTCATTACAAACATAGAATGTAGTAAAAATTTTCATAGCAATTACTCTGCACTAGTTTGTGGGCAGATTCTAATGTAAATAATATGCTGTGTTCACGTAGAGAATTTGACTATCCAAATTTTAATATGCCTGTGGTCCTAAAACCAATACCCTACTGATATTGAGTGACAAATACAACTTCCTATAAGTATAGAAGTTTTCATTGTATCTTTTTAATATATATTTTTATTGTAAAGATACTGTATGGAGGGGATACAGTTACATTAGTAAGGTAATGAGTACATTTCTTTATTTTTCCTCTATTGTCGTTCATGGGGCTTGAACTCTGGGCCAGAACGCTGTCCTCAGCTCTTCAGCTCAAGGATAGCACTCTACCACTTGAGCTACAATGCCACTTCCTGTTTTTTTGGTGGTTTATTGGAGATAAGAATTTCTCAGGGACTGGGAAGGTGGCTCAGTGGTAGAGTGCTTGCCTTGCATGCATGAGGCCCTGGGTTCGATTCCTCAGCACCACATAAGCAAAAAGAAAAAAGCCAGAATTTCTCGGATTTCCTGCCCGGTCTGGTTTTAAATCCCGATCCTCAGATCTCAGCCTCCTGAGTAGCTAGGATTAGAGGCCTGAGCCACCTGTGCCCAGCATGAGTACATTTCTTATTGAGCACCCTCTCCTTTGTTTTCCCCCTACCATCCCTTCTCTTCACACCTCCCCAACGTATCCCTCCACCCCCTCTTTGATAGAGTGTCTTGTACATATCATTGTTACAATGGGTCAACCTGTATCCTTTCCTCACATCTTAAATGAAGAAATGCTGGCTTGATTTATGCTGATTCTACTTGTGTAGACACATGTAAAATCACTCACCAAGTCCAAGAGCACATCATTTTTTGTCAGTTGGTATAGTTGTGTTCTACACATTTATTGACAGGTTACAAATTATTCTCAAACTTTAATACATTAAAAATACTTTCTTCTTTTCTTATTTTCTTGGCCAGGAAATCAGCCAGACCTCAGTCAGCATTTCTCTCATAGGACTTTTCACATGGGTTGGTTAAATGTTGATCTGAGGTCCAGTCTTCTGAGGACTCACTCATCTGCTTAGGAATTGATGCTGTCTGTTGGAAAAGAGCTCAAGGAAGGATGCCATTTAGAGCCTTATAACTTTATTTTTTTATTGTGAGAATACTGTACAGAGGAGTTACAATTACATGGGCAATATAACGAGTACATTTCTTATCAAGCATTGTTGGCTCCTCTTTCTTTCCCCTTCCCATCCCTTCCCATCTTCCTCCTACACCCGGTCATCCCTCGACCCACCAAAGTTGTAAAGTTCATTTTTCGACAAAACAACATTGAGATTCCACCTCACCCCAGTTAGAATGGTTATAATAAAGAACTCTAATAACAACAGATGCTGGAGGGGATGTGGACAGAAGTGAATCTTTCTACATTGTTGGTGGGAGTGTAAACTTGTTCAAACACTTTGGAAAGCAGTATGGAGGTTCCTCAAAAGACTCCACATAGAGCTCCCCTATGACCCAGCAATCCCACTTTTGAGCATTTACCCAAATGATCACAAACAAGACCATACTAAAACTACCAGCACAACTATGTTTATTGCAGCATTATTTACCATAGCTAAGATAGGGAACCAACCCAGATACCCCTCAGTAGATGAATGGATCAAGAAAATATGGTATATATACACAATGGAATTCTATGCCTCCATCAGAAAGAATGGCATCGCCCCATTTGTTAGGAAATGGTAAGACTTGGAAAAAAATTATATTAAGTGAAGTAAGCCAGGCCCAAAGAAACATAGGTCCCATGGTTTCCCTTATTTGCAATAACTAGTATATGTCTGAGTCAAGCAGAAAAGGTCAGATAAGTTGATGTTAGGGGAATGAATCCCAAGATAAGTATTCAAATGTTTTTTTGCCTTTCATGAAATTGTTTTTAACATTTTTATAAGATGATTTCTATGTTGCTTTGTATGTTCCTCCCCCACGGTATAACCCCTGCTTTCACTGTATTGATGTAGGTATAATTTGTGGAGGGGAAGGGAAAAAACAAATCGTTTAACTTGGGATATAGGTGGACCCATTCCAACAATGAGATATATAACTTTATTCTTTACAAGGGTATTTTCCTGCTACTTTGGTTGTTGAGAGTGTCTATAAGAGCAAGCATTCTGTAGGGAGCTGGGAGACACCATATGTTCTTTACTTACTGATTCCTAAGTGACTTGTACTGCATTTTGCAAGTCGAATCTGTCAAAACCTACCAGTTTTAAGAGATAAGAGGAGTGGTAAAAGAACTCATGGAGACAAATACATTTTCAACATATTTTGTTCCAAGCATTCCATCTAAGGCATAGTCAACAACTAGTGAAACTTGCGTTGGCTGTAAATATGTGTCTTTCTCCATGTGTGCATGTATACATGTGTATATGTATGTGTGAATTTGTGTGTATAGTAACATACATGTGTACATATATAAGGGCATATACACACATATATGCATATATAAATAAATATACATATGCAAATATATGTACATATATATAAATCAGTGTTCAGTGATTTAATCAATAGTTCCCAGCACATTGTCATTCTCTCAAAGTATACATGATAAACTGCTCTGAGGAGCTGTGCTCTATGATGGGTATCCTTTGTTCTCACTTGCCCCATTACCTTGTTTTTCATCCCTGTGAACAACTTCGGTCTACTTACCATAGGATAGCTTTGTTTTCATTACATGTAGTTACTTACTGATAATCAAAGAAAAAGGTTGTTTGTAAAAGAAAAAGAACTTTTACGTCACAAGTTAAAATATCTTATCTATCCCAATGATTCCTATGAGATAAAATTTATAATAGAAGAAAAGTAAAAAGGAATTCCTAGATCTGTTGTTTTGCCATTTAGAATGGCAAAGAATAAAATCACATCACTCTTATAATTCTTAAAAAATGCAAGGGAAACTGTTGGTCCCTATCATGTTCCCACAAAACCAGTGAATTCTGAAGGATAATAGACCAGCAGAAATTCTAAGTAGCAGACATGGAGCATGAAAGAGAAAGACCATGAATGGAAAGGGTGAACGAGAGAAGTACAATAATACTGAAAGTACATAACAGATAAACAAGTGCTGTATGAGAATATTGATACTGCTATCTTTAGACTTTACATGTACATTTGAAAGTATTTGATGTATGATAACCAATCAACATAAAATATAAAATGATTTTGATAAAAAATAAAAATGATGAGTCCCTGCCTGGTTTTAGGATGAGGGTTATGATGGCTTCATAGAATGTGTTCGGTAGTGAACTTTCTCTTTCAATTTCATTGAACAGTTGGAGGAGTATTGGTGTGAGCTCTGCTTTGAAGGCCTTGTAGAATTCTGCTGTAAAACCATCTGGTCCTAGACTTTTCTTAGATGAGAGGTCTCTTATTGCTGTTTCTATTTTCAATGCTTGATATGGGCCTGGAAAGACTTGGAAAAAATTATATTAAGTGAAGTAAGCCAAGCCCAAAGAAACATAGGACCCATGGTTTCCCTCATTTGCAATAGTTAGTATATGTAATGTATAAGTCAAGCAGAAAAGGTCAGATAAGGTGATGTTAGGAAAATGAACCCTAAGATATGTATTTAAATGTTTTTTTTTCTTTCATACATTTGTTTCTAACTCATTTATATGATTATTTCTTTGTTGCTTTGTATGTCCCTCCCCCACAGTATAACCCATGCTTTCACTGTATTTGATGTTGGTATAATTTGTGGAGGGGAAGGGGAAAAACAAGTCATTTAAATAAGGATACAGGTGGACCCATTGCAACAATGAGAAGTACAAGTTGTCATGTTGAAAACGAACTTTACAACTTTGATGGGGGGGGTGGGGGGGAGGATTCGATGGGGGGGAGGCTTGGAAGGGATGGGAAGGGGAAATAAAGGAGGAGGCTACAATGCTTGATAAGAAATGTACTCATTATCTTGCCCATGTAACTGTAACCCCTCTGTACAGTTTTTTCACAATAAAAAAATAAAAAATAAATGAAAATAAAAATGACTCAGAAGAAATTATAAGTGCAAATACAATCTTCCCAGAAGAAATCTCTCAGAGACTTTGAGAAATCTCTCATGATTTTGAAGAGGATAAAGTGGCTGAAGTTAGTATAAATTTAGAAGTATGACAATTCACAAAAATATAAAAAGATATTCATATATTTCATTATATAACTCAAAGCAGAAAGCAAATGTTGTTTAGATGATTTTTTAAAACACAGTCTTTCAGGAGCTGGGAAGGTGGCTCAATGGTAGAGTGTTTGTCTTGCATGCATGAGGCCCTGGGTTTGGTTCCTCAGCACTACAGAAGTAGAAAAAGATGAAGGCTCAAATGGTAGTGCTAGCCTTGAGCTGAGGGACAGCACCCAGACCCCAGAATTCATGCCCCATGACCAACAAAATAAAAATCAACAAAACAATGCTGGGTGCCGGTGGCTCGACTGTAATCCTAGCTATGCAGGAGGCTGAGTTCTGAGAATCACAGTTGAAAGCCAGTCCGGGCAGGAAAGTCCGTGAGACTTTATCTCTAATAAACCACTAGAAAACCAGAAGTGGTGCCATGGCTCAAGGTCTAGAGTGCCACCCTAGAGCTGAAGAGTGCAGGGACAGCACTCCGGCCCAGAGTTAAAGCCTCACGACTGACAAAAACAAAAAACACAAAAACAGTCTCTCACTTTTGTGGTCTCAACTCTGTAATACCGCCGCTTCCGACGAGGGCTAAGATTTTGGGTGTGGACATTTATCATCCCTCCTGATTCAGACTGTACTTGATGATTTATTTAATAAATATTTTGTTCTTAATTTTCTTCTTTGTAAACTCACATGCACCTATAAAAAATCTTTGGCCATCCCAGTAAGCTTCTCAAAGTACCTCCTGATGACGACTTATAAAAAGTTGTATTATATTACAAAAAGGGAAACAATGCAACAAATAAAGAAAACCAAAAGTTAAATATTAATGATTAATAAAATAAAAAACCAAACAATTACCAGTGTACTATTTTCTCATATTCCTGTGCATTTAAAACTGGCTAAGATTATGATGTTCAAAAAGAGGATTTTGTTTTGGTTTTTATTTTGGGTCCAGTCGTGGGCCTGAACTCTGAGCCTGGGCGCTGCCCCTCAGCTCTTCAGCTCAAGGCTAGCGCTCTACCACTTGAGCCACATCACCACTTCCGGCTTGTTGTTTGCTTATGGGTGCTGAGGAATCGAACCCAGGGCCTCAAGCATGCAAGGCAAGCGCTTTACCACTGAGCCACCTTCCCAGCCCCTCAAAAAGAGTTTTATAGGCTATGAGTAGTCTTTAAAATTACCACTAAGATTACTTTTTATGGCTCATCTCATCATTTATATATGGCTTATATCATCATTTGTTCCTCACTAACATGTTAAGTAAGGAAGCCCTAAAAATTTAAAGAAACTATATGGTTAACAAAGTCTTAACTCTTCACTCTGCTTCTTTACTCAAAGACTTTGCAATTTCTTATTGGTAATGTTTGTATAAACTCTGAAAGGTACATAATTAGTACCATATGTCTGCTACCATAAGCCTTAAATACTTTATAGAAAAGTTTATGACCAGCCAAACAGTCCTAATTTTGGCATATATATGCAAATTCCCAAAATTAAATACATTTAAAACTTAACAAACCTTAACACTTGCTGCAGTGTTCATTATGACAGGTGCCTTGTATAGAATAAATGAATTTCTCCTCTTATACATCTCTTGAACAACAAATATCTGGAATTATTTTGTTTTTGACATGCCAATCTTGACTTTATTCTTAAATGTGTGCTTATGTAAGAAATACATGGTTTTAACAGTTTGTTGTATTGCTAAAAAAGAAGAAGAAGAAGAAGAAGAAGAAGAAGAAGAAGAAGAAGAAGAAGAAGAAGAAGAAGAAGAAGAAGAAGAAGAAGAAGAAGAAGAAGAAGAAGAAGAAATACATGGTTCTAAAATTTCACAAGAATTCTTTTGAACTTACTTTTTTTTTGAATTGTCTAGTTTAAGAAAATCAATTACACTTTATATATAAAAAATGTTCTGTGCTCAATTAGGCAGCAAATACGCTAAAATTGGAACAATACAGAGAAGATTAGCATGGCCCCTGAGCAAGGTTGACATGCAAATTAGTGAAATGTTCCATATTTTTGCAACAACAGATGCTGGAGAGTATGTGGCCACAGGGAACTCTACTGCATTCTTGGTGGGTATGTAAACTTGTTCAACCACTTTGGAAAGCAGTATGGAGGCTCTTCAAAAGACTCCATATAAAGCTTTCCTATGACCCAGCAATCCCACTTTTGGGCATTTACCCAAATGATCACAAACAAGACCATACTAAAACTACCAGCACAGCTATGTTTACTGCAGCATTATTTACAATAGCTGATATAGAGCCAACCCTGATGCCCCTCAGTAGATGAATGGATCAAGAAAATATGGGTGTACATACACAACAGAATTCTATGCCTCCATCAGAAAGAATGGTATCACCCAATTTGTTAGGAATTGGAAAGTCTTGGAAAAATTTTATTAAGTGAAGTAAGCCAAGTCCAAAGAAACATAGGTCCCGTGGTTTCCCTTATTTTCAATAACTAATATATGTCTGGGATAAGCAGAATAATTCAAAAGCTATGTGCATATGAGCAGATAAGATGATATTAAGGGAAATGAACCCAAAGACAGGGACACAAGTATGTTTTTTCTTTCTTGTTATTGTTTCTAATGTACTTATGATGTGCAATATGATTTTTTTTGTTTCTGTATATGTTCCTCCCGCACGCTATAACCCCTGTTTTCATTGTATTTGAAGTTGGTACACCTACATCCTGTGTATACGTTTCTCTAATTTGACGAGGAGAAGGGAAATACAAAATGGTTAAATAGGGATACAGGTTAACCCATTGTATCAATGAGATGCACAAGACACTCTGCTGAAAAATGAACTTTACAATTTAGGCAGGGGAAGGGGGAAGGGGAGCGTATTTGTGGAGGTGGGAGGGAAGGGATGGTGGGAAGAGGGAACAATGCTTGTTAGGAAATGTACTCATTATTTGCTCTCATAAATGAGACACCTCTGTACAGTTTTTTTATAATAAAAATCATATGAAAATGTTCTTATGTCATGGTAGTGTAAAAATATCAGGGACAGAATAATGAAGGAATGTTGTAGACTGAGGTGAAGTCCATATGAAAATGTGCAAAACTGATAAAACGTAAAAGTATCAGAGCAGTATATTGTGTTTTACATCATTTAGGTTACATTGAAAAAATATGGAAGACCTAGAAGAATGAATTTTCTTTTTGATATCCTATCATAATTCCTTAGCAGGATGAACTCTTTCCTCATTGTTGTAAAGGCATCATCAGATGAGAGGAACTGAATTTTTTTGTTGGCTTCCTTACATTTATTTGTCAGTTTGAAATCTGAACTACTAGTTTATGTCTGAGACAAGAAGAAAAGGTCAGATAAGTTGATGCTAGGTGATATGAACCCCAAGATAAGTAGTCAAACGTTGTTTTTTCTTTCTTGCAATTGTATCTAACATATTTATAAGATCATTTCTTTGTTGCTTTGTATGTCCCTCCCCCATGGTATAATCCCTGCTTTCATTGTATTTGATGTTGGTATAATTTGTGGAGGGGAAGGGCAAAAACAAACTGTTTAAATAGTGATATAGGTGGACCCATTACAACAATGAGATGGACAAATTGTTATGTTGAAAAACGAACTTTACAACTTTGGCAGGATGGCGGGGGGCGGGGGGCAGTTGAGGGATGGGAAGAGGAAACAAAGGAGGTAGCAGCAATGCTTGATAAGAAATGTACTAATTGCCTTGCCAATGTAATTGTAACCCCTCTGTACAGTATTTTCACAATAAATTTTTTTTAAAAAAAGAACCTAAGGGAAATTAGACACACAGGCTTTGGAAAGTGTAAAGTCGGCTCCTGGATGGCAAGCAGACTCCACCCTCCTTGCAGCAAATTTTCTACCCAGTACTTGCGTTATCTAGGCATGCAGCAAATTTTCTACCCAGTACTTGCGTTATCTAGGCAACTGGCACACATGGAAGAGGTCACATCTGCATCTGCTGAGGTCACATCTGAATTTGATGTGGCCACAACTTTCTCCGCCCATACCTTAGATAAGGCCTAGCCCAGGCCCAGATGCCCTTTCTCTGCTCTTTTCTAGCTCTTTCTCAGCTCTTTCCTTCTCTTCTCTTTCCCAGGTCTCTTCTATTTCCTAGCTCTCTCTTTCCCACCTTTCCCAGGTGCTCTCTTTTCTAGCTATTTTCTCTCTTATTCCCAGCTCTTCAAGCTCTCTTTCCCAGTCCTTTCCCCACCACGCTGAGGACCAAGATGGCCTGGTGTCAGCCGGAATGATGAATAAACCTACCCCTTACCTGAACACCACGTACATACTGCTGTACTTCCTTAGCTACCTCTTTTTAAAATCCTAACAGAAAGTGACCATTTAGGATGAATGATATTTGATTTTACAATCAGAAAAATATTTTAAAAATTATATAGATATAAAATACTCCAAAAGATTTATTCTATGAATCTACCCCTTAGAACAAATGATAAGAAGGTGGTTAATGTATTTTAGGATAATATATATATATTCACATACCTATTTATGTTCACATAAATTTCACTTAAACAACAATCAAATGACTATATTTCTACCTTCTAGTTGGAATATACTTAAATCTCTAAAAATGACTATGATGCTGCTATAAAGAGCAATTTCCCAATTGTCCTCCATAGAGGGCATCCACAACGTATTTTGTGATAGGGCCAAAGCCTGAGTCAAGAAACTTCCCAATGGTGTCCAGTGGGTAAACTGTTTTGATTTGGTTTAAAGAAAACAAAAAAGAAACATTATTAATACCTTGCTCTTTTGTGAGGTGGAGACCATCTATGAGAGAGAGTTCCTACCTTGCTCTTCAAAACAGTTGTAATGAAAAAGGAAGGGACAAGACTGTGAACTTACGATGCACAGACTTGAGTGTCATGCACTGAGAGTCAAGGCGGCCCATTAGTCGAGAAACAAGGAGTTGCAAGTCTAACCCACAAGACACGGCAACATCAGGCAGGCCATAGGCAGTGACAGTGAATTTGTAGCCCTATTCATTATTACTGCTGTCAGAATGAAAGAGGACCATCTTAAACGTCACGTTCTAGAGACAAACAAAAGTCATGTGGTCAACAAGATGGAAGGAGGCAACAACTCAGCAGTGAAGTATGTTCTTTGTGACTCAAAAAAAATCTTAAAAGCAGTCTCCATTTCTACAAGTTCAAAATTATTAAGGGAGAAATGTACAGAGATGATACCAAAACACAAAACTCACAACTACAGGTAGAAAGCAGAATTAGTAGAAAACTGCTGTTCAGCTTTCTAAAACTCAAGTGACTATCTGCTCAACCAGTGATCACTGGCTCAGTTCTTTGTTCTCAACCAAGACCCTTGATAGGAGAGAGAAGTAAACAGTCTGAAGCAGGCTGCAGCCCAGATATTAAACAGATCTGTCAACTGGGCTCCTAGCTTTCACCATGGTTCAAGTCTTTCTCTTGGATCCACTGGCCCTTCTGAACTCAGAAATTAACAGCTCTTTAATTTACTCTGGACAACCCTGGGTATTAGCCAATTTCCTATGAAGAGCCAGATAGTTAAATTTTTAGCTTTTGTGGGCTACATAATCTCTACTGCAACTGTTCCTCTCTACAAGTAGAGTATCAAAGCAACTGTCAGAAATATGTGTGTGGTTACATTCTAGAAATGTGACTGTATTAAGGTTTGTACTTAGAGCTTTGAGTCTTTTTCAGCTATTTTGCTCATGGCTGTCATTCTACCATTCAAGCCATGTCTCCACTCTGGTTTTTTGCTGGTTGAGATGGGGCTCTCAGATTTGTCTACCTAGGCTAGCTTTAAATCTTATTCCTCAAATATCAACCTGTTGAGTAGCTAGGATTTTGAACAATATGAACATGAGCCACCAGAGCCTAGCTAGTCCTTTCCAAACACCATACCTTTATTGCTCTAAAATTGGAAAAAGGACAAGAATTGCTACAGACATACTTATTTACCTTGTTTGGGAAATATGACTTACCTTTGGCCACTTATAAGTACCAACTTTTGTGCCAAAGTGTGTCTTCCCACCTCTAGAGTCTGTAAATTCCAGATAATCATACCTGTGAAGGCATAATCTCTATTATATTCTTTCTCTTGTTTTTGATCCACTATTGCTTGGAAGAAAAAACGTGAGTCTTAGCACTTTTCGGTTTCACACATCTCATCAAATTCCACTTAAAAATAGGTTGCCCCTGGGCTAACAAAAACAGATACTTCATGGCAGTTTTTTCATATTTATGGGCAGATTTTTTGGTCCATGTATGTAGTACCACAGGCTGTTCCTGCTGCCAGGTCTCAACATCCAGCTAGGCAGACAAATGAGTAAGAGAAAATTCCAGATATTACTACACAACCAACTGTCACAATAGACTATCAGTGCTGTAGATCACAGGCTTTGACAGCCCTGATGAAATTTTACACAGGCTAATCTGATTTCCTGTCTATGCAGAGATCAATAGACATCTATCACTCAGCAGAAATGCATTAGGATTATACTTTAGGGACTCATGCTTTTATCTTTTAGCGGTGACAGAACTATTTTTAAAAATAAGTACTGGTATGAATTCCACTGGAGAAAAACACTGAATTAAAAGATTAAGAGCTCACATTTTTACTTAGGACCTTGGCATGTCTAAGACCACTCTTTTTTTCCTCTTAAATATAAAGAAAGTTTTCTTTTTAGCTCATGATTCTAATCCTAGTTACCCAGGAGGATGAGATCTGAGGATTGCAGTTTGAAGTCAGCTTTGTCAGGAAAGTCTTATCTGTAATTAAAAGCCAGAAATTGCTCAAGTGGTAGAATGCTAGTCTTGAGAAAAAGGAGCTAAGGGATAGTGCCCAGAACCAGAATTCAACCCCCAATATTGGCAAAAAAAAAAAAAACCCGATTAGGATTGGATGCTTTGGCTCAAGTGGTAGAGCATTGGCTTTGAGCTGAAGAGCTCAGGAACAGTGCCCAGGCTCAGTTTAAGCCCGACAACCAACAAAAACATCAGGGTTGGAGGCATGGTTTAGTTGGTTGGTAGAGCACTACCCAATGAGCCAAAGCAACAGGTACTAAGTTTGAGTTCCAGTCTTACACCAAAAAACAAAATGAGAAATAAAAAAGATCTGCTAAATGTATATGCCCTTTCTACTACCATCAGGAAGTTATGAAACTCAAAAAGACTGTGAACAAATGTTATATAATAAAAATTAAGTATGGGAGATAATTCTTTTAAACACTAAACCTTCTTATTTTTCTTTCCATGTATATTTTCTCTTTTAGACTTCATTTTGTGTGTGTGTGTGCCTGTCATGGGGCTTGAACTCAGGGTCTTGGTGCTCTCCCTGAGCTTTTTCATTCAAGACTAGCACTCCACCACTTGAGCCACAGCTCAAGCCTACCCCTCCTCATCTGCCCCCCTCCACCAACTAGTTATTTGGAAATAAGAGTCTCACAGGCTTTCCTACCTACACTGGCTTCAAATTGAGATCCTCAGATCTCAACACCTGAGTAGTTAGTATTACATGTATGAGCTACAAGCACCTGGCTAGACAAATCTTTCAGACTTTATTTACATAGATTTTATGTAACTTAATATAACCTAAAATGATTAGATAAATTATACAGCTTTTCGGCCTCCTTTCTAGTGCTAATGACAAATCAAGATGATATTTACTATCCTTGTTGGCAAAAATACCAATAAAGCGTCTAGAGGCAACTTATTTGTATATATCTGTAGTCCAGTATGTTTTATATGGTAGAGTCATATCTCTCTGAAGAGAG
>NW_027203401.1:0-80355 GCF_024711535.1 Dipodomys merriami | reverse complement strand
GATTGCTGGATCATAGGGGAGATCTATGTGAAGTCTTTTGAGGAACCTCCATACTGCTTTCCAAAGTGGTTGAACAAGTTTACATTTCCACCAACAATGAAGTAAGGTTCCTTTCTGTCCCCATCCCCTCCAGCATCTGTTGTTGTTAGAGTTCTTGATTTTTGCTGTTCTAACTGGAGTGAGGTGATATCTCAATGTTGTTTTGATTTGCATTTCTTTTATGGCTAGGGATGTTGAACATTTCTTCATGTGTCTATTGGCCATCCTTCTTTCTTCTTCAGAGAAGCTTCTCTTTAAGTCTTTCGCCCACTTATTTATTGGGCAGTTGTTTCTTTGAGGAATTTGTTGTTGGGTGGTTTAATTTTTTGAGTTCCAAGTATATTTTAGATATGAGACCCTTGTCCGTTGTATGGCTAGTAAAGATCTTCTCCCAATCCGTGGGCTTTCTATTGATCTTGCTAGCTATGTCATTTGCCCTGCAGAAGCTCTGCAACCTTATGCAATCCCATTTGTCCAACCTTTCTTTGATTTGTTGTGCTTCCGGGTCTCTATTCAGAAAATTTCGGCCTGAGCCAAGGAGACCTAGGGTTTCTCCTATTCCATCCTGTAATGTTTTCAGAGTGTCTGCTTTGAGTTCAAGGTCTTTGATCCATTTGGAGTTGATTCTGGTGCAGGGTGATATATAAGGATCTAGCTTTAGTTTTCTGCATGTAGTTAACCAATTTTGCCAGCACCATTTACTGAAGAGGCTGTCTTTCTTCCATTCTATTGTTTTAGCTCCCTTATTGAAGATTAGATGGCTATAGGTCTGTAGGTTCATTTCTGGGTTTTCAATTCTATTCCATTGGTCCTGAGGTCTGTTCTTATGCCAATACCAAGCTGTTTTGATTACTATAGTCCATACTTTTTCATGGTGGAATTCTCATTATACTTTCGACATACCTTGTTAAAATAAATGACCAGAATCTCCCTTCAATCCAGTCCACTTAATACAACTACATTCGCTTGGTCCTTCTCATGCTTAGTCCTACACCAAAGCCCAACAGTAAAATGCTATTGGCTATTAGAAAAATGGAAGGCATTGGAAACCATAAGCTATGTACTGAAACCTGTTCTTTCTTCTCAACTCTGCCACAATGTGATAGCAGCAGCAGTCCAGGATACTCTGCCACTGCTAGCTTTGTTTCTTTTTTGCTGTTGTATTCAGTATGCTTTTTATTTTAAAATGGCTTTTTTATACAGTATTACAATATCCATAAGAACTCATCTTATTCTCCAACTTAAAAGGAAAAAAAACAAAGAGGCCTACTGGGCCTCTGGAACTGCCTGGGATGAAAAGAGCTGTGAATCAAGCTGTGACTCAGGCCCACCAGCTCAAATGGCTCTGAGACTGTCTCTCCCACACTCAGCACTTCCCTTACCAGCTGTGTTAGGTAAAAAAAAATAATCATTTCAGCACTTTAAGGTTCAAGAGGTGACATACTAGGTAATTACAGAAAAACATGTTGCCTTTGTCGCCAGTTCCCAAAACTCAGCTCCTGAAACCCAGATATCCTGAGTAGTAAATGTGATGGCCAATTTTAATTTTTTTGGGGGGGGTCCGGTTGTGGGGCCTGAACTCTGGGCCTGAGCGCTGTCCCTCAGCTCTTCAGCTCAAGGCTAGAGCTCTACCACTTGAGTCACAGCTCCACTTCCGGCTTTTTTCATTTTGCTTATGTGGTACTGAGGAATCGAACCCAGGGCCTCAGGCATGCAAGGCAAGCGCTCTACCACTGAGCCATCTTCCCAGCCCATGATGGCCAATTTTAATGTGGCCACTCTGGCAGGTTCCTGCAAAGCCTCAGGGTTGGGTGGCGTGGAAAGTCTATGCCTTAACCAGAAGCTTATAAGTTTCAGCTCCATCTGCCAGACTGCAGGAAAGGAATCGGGGCTTGGGGTTGAATTCTACCCCAGTGACTAAATCATTATAATGAAGCCTCCATCAAAAACCCAAGACAAACTGGGAGAGAGCAAGGGAAAGGGTGACATTGTCAAAAAAAGAAATGTAATCTTTACCTGCCTTACGTAACCATAACTTTTCTTTTCTTTTTCTTTTTCTTTTTTTCTGGTCCTGGGGCCTGAACTCTGTGCCTAGGAGCTGTCCCTCAGCTCTTCAGCTCAAGGCTAGCACCCTACCACTTGAGCCACAGAGCCACTTCCAGCTTTTTCTGCTTATGTGGTCCTGAGGAATGAAACCCAGGACTTGATGCATGCAAGGCAAGCCCTCTACCACTGAGCCAACTTCCCAGCCCACCATAACCCTTCTTTACTAACCTTCTTAATAATTAAAAAAAAAGACACTGGGGAGGTTTGGATGGCTCCCTGGTTGATGAACATGTTGAGTGCTGGGAGGATCTAAAAGCTGTGGCCTCTTCCTCCATATCAAACCCTGAATGATGTTTTCCACTGGGCTATGCCCAAGTTAAATTTTTATTACAAACAGTCTGGAAAGGAAAGCTGAATGTGTTCCTGAGCATTGTACACCAGTCTGGAAGCTATGCCAACTTAAGGGAGAAAGTTGGGACATATGTCCCATAGTCAAGTCCCACAGAGGTGTGGGTAAGGGAACCTAGCTCTTGGGACTGATGTGATGTGAGGAGTCTAGCAGACTGAGCCTTCCTCCCTCTGGAGGCTAATGATCATTGTGGGTGCTCAGTGTCATAATTGCAATGAATTGCATTGCAGGACCTTCAGCTGGTATCATAACTGGCTGGTGTCAGGAGGGAAAAAATAATTTTAGTGTCAGCATAGTTAATGTACCACAGCACAGTTAATTTCAGGGTGTTTTCTATCTATCATGGTGACATCATACTCTACTTGTTAAAATGCTGTTCTCTAATCAAATAAAATGGACATGCCAAGTAAGCCTGAAGAAATTAGACAAATTTTGAGGTTACTCTTTAATCTCAAATATGTATAAACATGGCCAACATCTGCTTGGTTCATAAAGTACCTTTAAGATGGCTGCTGTTTTGGAGGAAGTCATACCACTGGTTTCCTTCCGTGTTAGGGGGTGACACAAGGCCATCATCTTCATCTTTCAAATACTAAAAATAGTTTAAATTTTTTTCAGTTAAGCAATGATTCAGGCTCTAATATGTATTTAACATTATTCTAGTTACTAAGTTATCTTGTTGTACTGCCAGGTTCTCTGAAGGTACATTATTTTTCTAAGTGAGGTGACAAATTCTAGACAACATGAAAATGACTTAAATGGTCAGAGTATAGTAAATGTAGAAACCAGAGTTTACATTTTGTGGTTCATTTTCAAGATATATTTTAACCTTACCTATCAGGGCTATATTTTAGTTTTACAAGTACCAACTGACAGTATGCTCCACAAGGGCAGTTCTCACAGTGTAGCCCCATCCCTGAGAGTGCTCAGCATGCTTCCATTGACTACAAGGTTAATGCCAGCTTTAGTGCCAAGGTGTCACTTGCCCTTTCACGGTGTCAACATTTGCACTGAAGGTGTGGAAGAAAGAACAGCCAGTACCTGCACCCCTCACCTAGTAGACCAAATTCTTGTGTTCTTTGTCACATATTCAGTTTCATTTATCCTGATAGAACTATTAAATTGTTAATTCTCAAGTCTTGATGGCAGATCTTTTAACGTTTTTTGAGTCAGAGTTAGGAGGCACACGGGTGATTTTACAACACATCAAAGCATGCAAAGTTGTCTTGAAGAAAAACTGAAACTGTCTTGTTTCAGTTGTAAAGGCAGACATTTTATAAAAAATGACATTCCAAGGGGGAGGATGGGAAGGGATGGGAAGGGGAAACTAAGGAGGAGGCTACAATGCTTGATAAGAAACGTACTCATTATCTTGCCCATGTAATTGTAACCCCTCTGTACAGTATTTTCACAATAATAAATAAATAAATATTTTAAAAATGACATTCCATTTTTACTTAGAAACAAAAGACTAGGGGACAAACTGGTTCTTCATACTTAGATGTTTGTGAGGTATTTTTTAATTTTAAAATTTTTATTTATTTTATTAAATAGATGTACAAGGAGTTGCCATGGTTCAGCTTATGGACAAATATGTCTTGGTCAATGTTACCCCTTTGAACATGCATACTCATCCATCCCTCTACCCCCTCAAACTCTTACTTTTGGCAGGTATTTTTTTGAAAATAAAGTGACTTTGAACAAAACAACCTAAAATATTTATTGCAAATAACATTTCAGCTAAACTTGGTTCTAAAGGCCTGTAATTCCAGCACTTAGAAGAGGATGAGGCAGGAATATCACAAGTTTAAGGCCTATAGAGCAAGACCCTGTCTCAAAAAAAAAAAGCAACTTTTAAGCAAAACTCAAAATGTTGGCACCTGCATCTGTTACTGAGTGCCTGACAGCTTCACAGTAACTAAAGACTGATTAGAGTAGACTGAAGTCACATATTTATAATGTATAATGGAAGGCGTCAGTACTTAAAAAGATCTGTAAAAGCCACAGAACCAATATTTCTAAAAAGACCAAGTTATGATGCTATGAAAACAAGCATGAGTAAAAGTGCCTTTCAAAGTGCAAGGAAGATGGAGAGATTTTTAATGAAACTGAGTATGAAGTGTCTACTAAACACAATTTTAGATTCCACATTAAAAACTTCCAAGAGACCAACACTTGGAAGGATTTTGTATAATATTAAAGAATATCCTCAGTTAAAGGACAAAACTAGTTCAGTACTTTCTCCTTTCCAAGGACACACACCTGCTTGAAGTTAGATTTTCCTTATATACATTAAGCAAATTAGCATATTAAAACAGAATAAACACATAGGTAGACATTAAAATTAGCTGTCTTCTATTAAGCTGTACATCAAAGACAGCTGAGAAAATAAACAACAATGCCAGTTATACTGGCATTGTATTATTTTCCATAAAATTTAGATAATATGAATTAACAGTACAAAGTCTTAAAATTCGTTCTTAAAAATCAAACCAAGTTCAATAGAAAGCCCATACCTGACCAACTTTTTCAACATTAAAGTATTTTCTTTTTCGATTAGAAAAGTCTGGAGCCTAGAAAGAACAAACATAGTTTATTTCTAAAAGCTCAAAATATTAAGAAAATAATCTTAAAATTAACAAACTCAATATGTATTTTATAAAACAGCTATCCATTGCATTTAGTTTTTTGCAGATTGTAAGATACATACAGACAGAAGTCTACTTATAGACTTTATGTTTAGTCTTTTTAAAATTAGTCTTTTTATAAAAGTAATTGCTCATTACTTTTTAACCATGAACCATCTTTGCTGTGATTATTTTCAAAGTGACTTAATTGTAAAAATAGCTATTTCTTTCCTCATTGAAATGTTCAGTAAGAAATTCAGTAACAAATGTGATATCTTTCTGAGTTATCTATTAACAAAAAGGGGCAAAAAGAAAACAAATCACGGTAAAAAGAAAGCTTCCCAATAATTTGCCTGAATCCACAGTTTGGGCCTGGGTGCAGGTGAGTGGGCTGTGGAGAGCAAGGAGGAGGCTGGCTGTTCTCTAAGCTCGCTTTCAGGGAATGCTTCTTTCCACATCCTCACAGAAAGAAACTGCTCATTTCCAGGCTTCAACTTAGGTACAACATTTAAGTACTTATATTTCAAGGAAAATAAAAATGCATTTAAGACTTAAGGCATAAGATATAGAACCAACCCAAATGCCCCTTAGTAGATGGAGTGGATCAAGAAAATGTGGTATATATACACAATGGAATTCTATGCCTCCATCAGAAAGAATGACATTTCCCCATTTGTTAGGAAATGGAAAGGTTTGGAAAAAATTATATTAAGTGAAGGAAGCCAGGCCCAAAGAAACATAGGTCCCATGGTTTCCCTTGTTTTCAATACTTAGTATATGTCTGAGTCAAGCCAAAAAGGTCAGATAAGTTGATGTTAGGGAAATGAACCCTAAGATATGTATTCAAATGTTTTTTTTTTCTTTCATGCGATTGTTCCTATCACATTTATAAGATTATTTCTTTGTTCATTTGTATGTCCCCCCCCCCCACGGAATAACCCCTGCTATCACTGTATTTGATGTTGTTATAATTTGTGGAGGGGAAGGGAAAAAAACAAATCATTTAAGTAGGGATACAGGTGGACCCATTGCTACAATGAGATGTACAAGGGCTGGGAAAGTGGCTCAGTGGTAGAGCGCTTGCCTTGCATGCATGAGGCCCTGGGTTCGATTCCTCAGCACCACATAAGCAAAAAAAAAAGCTGGAAGTGGCGCTGTGGCTCAAGTGGTAGAGCGCTAGCCGTGAGCTGAAGAGCTGAGTGACAGCGCCCAGGCCCAGAGTTCAGGCCCCACGACTGGACTAAAAAAAATGAGATGTACAAGTCATATGTCGAAAACGAACTTTACAACTTTGGTGGGGGGGGGAGGAGGGTTAAGTGGGGGAGCGGGGATGGGAAGGGGAAACAAAGGAGGAGGCTACAATGCTTGATAAGAAGTGTACTCATTATCTTGCCCATGTAATTGTAACCCCCTCTGTACAATATTTTCACAATAATAAAAAGACTTAAGGCAGTTAAAGAGTATAAGGATGCTATGTTGTAAGAATTATACAACCTCATTCAAACATGAAAATTGTAAATTCAAATATCCGTAACAGTATTCCGCGAGATGAAAATATTATGCAACCACTCAAATTTATTTAGATAACAAGACCAACGTCCTGTTATCTAACTCTGTAAGAGTACCAAAACCATGAGCAAGGCTGAGCTCAATCAGGACAATAGGTAAGGAAATTACACAGGTGTCCCCTGTTATCTGAGAGATTGGTTCTAAGACCCCCACAGATAACACAATCCTCAGGTGCTCAAGATCTTTATATAAGAAAACACATCCTCCTGTACACTTTAAATCCCATTTAGAGTGCTTGTAACACCTAATACGATGTAAATAACTATTGTTGTATTGTGTAAGGAATAGTAAAGAGAAAAACAAGTACATATGTTTGGAACAGATGCATTATTTTCAGAATATTTTTCATTGGTGGTTGGTTGAATCTACTGAGATGGAACCTGCTGACACACAGGGCTGGCCATAAGTACTTCTGTGCATACCTTATTCAGCTCAGGAAGCACATGGTCTTCGGTCATTCTCAACATGGCTGGAAATACAAAGTTAAAAATTATCTTGAAATGTAATTTTTATTACAGATATACCTCAAAGACCAAATGAGGTTTACTGAACTAAATTTTCCATTTGAACAGTTTCTTTTTACTACAAAAAACTTTCTCTTTGAACAATTTAGTATGAACTAAAATCTGACTTAATCAGGATCTAAAATATATTCAGGATTGTTGGTCCTCACCCCAAACAAAACCTTATTGATTATGCTGCTGGGGACAGAGCAGTAAAAATGCCTTCATGGAAATTACATTTTACAAAAAAAAAGACAACAAAGTTATAACCTTGTGTCAGTGACAAAGCCAGGGTGACAACAGTGTCACATTCTGGAGATAAGAACTGAGCCGTTACTCACTGCTCTTCTACTGCTGATGCTTAGTTAGAGCACGCAATAATTATAAGTAAAACTAAACCACTAATCCCATCAGAGAAAGGATTTCTAAAGTCCTACTTTTAATATTGCAATTTATTCTAATTAAAACTCAGATCTGCAACAAGCTAGCCTGAAAAAACTCCAGTTCCCTATTCCAACTATCAATCATATAGTTGAAAAAAAGGAAACAAACAAAAATATCCAACCAAGAATTCAAGTAACTTAAGATCACATTCAGGTTTTAAACAAAAGTAACTATAGTAGAGTGATAAGCATAAAGTCTGCTTTTGTAATATTAGAACTGAACATTTGGACACTTTGCAGTATTAGCATATCAAAAGGAATTTATCTTGTATTTCACTCTAAATTTTAACAAATATGAGACATAAAACTAAATGTTGCATATGTTGGAGAGAAATGTTTGTTTCATTATTTAAAGAATATACTTCACAAAAATAGCAGTATAAATGGGCCTAAAAAAATGCAAGTACCTCAGAGTGGTGATCAAACCATCTCATGTGAAGTCAACAGGTATTTGTTAATTAAACTGCCTACCCAATGGCAAAGACGTAGTGGCATTACAAAGAAAGTCCTAAAGAAGTCTGTGTACCACTTAGCAAGGGCACCACTGCCCATGAAAATGTAATAGCAAGATCCCAGTTCTGTGCTGTCAGTGATCATCTGTGAGTCCTAGGAACTTCAAAGAGGCTAGCCTGACTACATAACTAAATGTGTAATTTTAGATGATTTCCATCAATTCAACAGCCACAGGCTAGTTAGTGGTTACCACCATGGACCACACAGCTCTAGAGACTGAAGAACAGAGTGTAAAATGTAACACAAGCTACTGAAGGGCTTTTTGAAAATCTTATACCCGTGCCCAATATATAGCAAGGGCTCAAACATTAAATTTTAACCTAAGGAAATGCAGTTGTCCCTCGCTGTATTGTAGCTTCATTGCATCCCAGGGTTAAAAAACAAAACGAAACAAACCAGAAATAGTGATCCCTCACCTATCAGGTAGTTACTTTCCAGAGCAATAAATGAACCACAATAGAGCATGGGATTTTCACTTATCACGGGGTTGTCTGGAACTTAACTCCCAAGATAGGTAAGGGATCACTGTACTAGTGAGTGTAAGGGGCACAGGTGTTACAAATTAGCTTTAATACTTCTATGGGGGAATCATGGAGTAGGTGAAATAGGACTGCCATAGATGGACAACAGTTGAAGCTGGGTGAAAGAAGGAAACAAGGAGGCTCATTATACTATTTTATAAGTATTTGAAATTTTAACAGACTAATTCAAATCTAAGATGTATTTCCACAGTTTTCAAAAGTGTTAAAACAACAATGTTAAAGTTAACTTACCCACAGAAAGCCACTGGAAAAATGCCTTGAAATTCTTTATACTAATGTCTATAACTCTGAAAAGATAAACAAATCAGAAAAAAAAAGTCATGTGCAGTTCATGTAGTACTGTTCAACTGTCACAGAGTAAAATAAACCTTACTGTTCTTCTTTGTCTTGTCAGGATTTAAGCCCTTAGAAGAGCAGATTTTACAAGCCAAACATTATTACATTCCTAAAATTAAGGCAATCAAAAACAAAACACATCTCGATTCTTTCAAAAATTAAGCAAATAAATGATACTATCTGGTTGTAACTGTGTTTCCAAAAAACTGAATCTTTCCCAGCATTCTGTGACATATGAATTCTTTTCCTAACTCTGCAAGTAAGTGAGGAAAAAATTTTCCCACATTTTTTGTTAAAAAATTACTAATCAGTAAAAAAAAAAAAAAAAAACTGACTCCAAGAGGAAGTTACTACTATAAACTTATGTTATGTCACAATGTCTGATACCACTGGACATCATTTTATGAAACTAATCTTTTAGTCCAACAAATAAATGAGGTCTCAAAAATTGAACTCTCTTGGATTTGACACAAATGAAAAAACGTTAAGTATTATAAATCAAACTCATTTTCATTTTGGTGAACTTTCTGAATACAGAGATGAGTTCAATTTTTATAAACTCTTTAAGTTTACTTCTATGTGATAATTACAGTAAGCAAATAATACCTGTACTGATTTTCCTTGAGGTCCTAAGACCTGAACCGGGAGCCTGTGCATACTAGACAACAGTGTGCCAGTGAGCTACATTCCCAGCAGTACAAGTATTTTTTTTTATGTTTCATAATATCACTGAGAGGTGGATCAGTATCAATCACCCTACTAGGAAATCAAAGATTGCAGCACTCCTATGTTATCAAGTAAGGTAACTAACATTCTCTTGCAGCACCAGTGAAAAACAAAGTTTTCTGTGTTCTACCTAACTAATACCTTCACCCCTACCTAACACAACCAGACCACACTAAAGCCCTCCCCCACTGCTCTGTTCCTCCATCTGTAACCCTTCGTAGTGACATTTTTTCTACTTAAGAGGATCAAGAAGTTAAATACTTTCTATTCATCGTGAGAGGTAATCCTAGAAAACTTAGTATATCATATTTGCTCTCAGCAAATGTAAATTCCAAAAATATTCCAAAACACAGGAAAAGCAATGTCATTTCTCCTCTCACTTTGTCTTCTGAGCAAGTGCTGGGGTTTTCACTTTCTAGAGCCCAATCATAATGACAGTGAACAGGAGGAAGCATATGTATTATAAACTTAGAAAAATAAAGAGTAAAGAACAACTTAAAACTAGTTTCAGAAGTACTGAATACTGGTGAGTGACAAAGTTCTCCAGGAGAAGCCAAGTGCAGAAAGCTCAAAGAGCCAACAGCCAGGAATGACAAGAGAGTCTGAGAAGCTTGGTGCTGTGGCGGTTCACGCCTCATCCTAGACACTCAGGTGGCTGAGATCTGAGGCCTGCAGTTCAAAGACAGCCCACACAGGAAAATCCAGGAGATTCATAAACTCCAACTAATCACCAAAAGCCAGAAATGGAGCAAATGGTAGAATGCTAGCCTTGAGAAAAAAAGCTCAGGGACAGCACTCAGGAATTGAGTTTAAGTTCTGAGACTGGCACCAAAAAAAAAAAAGAAAGAAAGAAAAGAAAAGAAAAACAGCTCAACAGAAAGAGAAAGTAAAATGTATTCCTAAACTGTATCTTACTGTACTGGACATACTAGCCAAATATAAATAGATTAAAAACTGAATCAAAGTTAAATTTCATAGACTTGAAACTCTTTGTATGATTAAATAAACTTACAATCCTTTTGCCTTAGCATACCAAGCACTGGGATTACAGGTATGTGTGTAAGGTTCTTATTAATTTCAAATGTAAATATTCACAATCAATAGCATCTAAAAGGAAATAAAAAATATAAAGAAATAGTCCTTGTTAAATAAGTAAACTATACCTAATATATTCTGTTGAGAAATTAAATCACTACCTTCAATTCCCATAGCATCCAGTCCAAGGGGTTTGTATTTTTGCTTCCATGAAGCCATTCCTTTCAGTTCACTCAAATAATACAATAAAGACTCTGAGCCACTAGCACAACAGGAGACATAGTATCATTACTTAGTCACAGGAGACATAGTATCATTACTTAGTCAGGGTGGTAGGCAGTGGTAGACAGTTCCAATTTTTCAGAAATAAAAATTTAAGGTAACTATTTAATTTTCTTGCCATTAAAAAAATTGTATCTCTAGTTCTATAAACATAAGCACAATCATCTGGCTATCATCTACTGAAATGAATATACATGACAATACGATTAAATTTTATATGAACAAATTGTGTTTCACAGTCCTGGCACTATCTGAGGGGAGGCGCAATGCTAGGGATGAAGCTAGGGCCTTGCATAAGCTAGCAAGTGCTCAACCACTAAGCTACCCCTTAGCCCCAATCTTGGCACTTTAAAGAGAGCCAGTAGGCAATCTTGTTCACCCATATCTATCCGATACTAAACAAATAGTTTTTGAGATCCAACTTTGTGTCAGACATTGTGCTAGATGCTAGGGACAGAAAGCTGACAAGAATCAGGTCCTTGTGACCACAGAAATTACAGCATAACAGGGGAGACAGGTCTCAACCACACAATCATACAGTGTAATCTTCCCAATGGCCATAAATACCTTGAGGGGAATGCATAGGACAAGGGTATAAGTGTAATATGAGTTAATATGGGGACTGGTGAAAAAATATGGGGACTGATCAAAAAGAAGGGAACAGGAGCATCTGTGAGAGGTATTCTATTGGATTTACTGAGGAATACACATTCTACAGGGATGAGGATATAGCTCACTAGTAGAATCCTTGCCCAGCATATACAAGACCCTGGTTTTGACCCAGAGCATTGCAAGAAAAGGAAAAAGAAGAGTAAAAAGACCAGACATTTGTGGAACAAAGTATAGAAAGACCAGTGCAGAAGGCATTACATAACGGGCTGTATACAAATTTAAACTGAACATTCAGCATCCGCTTGTAAAACTGTCACTCAAGCAGCTACGGATAGGAACAACACGAGACCTGGAACACTAAAAGGAATTGTGGCTCTGCCATGTACTATCTTTGGGCCATCCATATAACTAATTCAGTTTCATCCTGGTAAAATGAGACTCAGAACAAAATTCTAGGGTGTTGAATGAAAAATACACAATATGTTTTACAAGATAAAATATACAACATACTCAATTTTCTCTGTGGAACAAAAAAAGGAATATATGCCCTATTTCAAAATATACCTTATAGTATAGTGGGGGGATCCAGATGGGAGACTTGCTTGGTGAAAAGATAGTGAAAAATTATTTCATGAAGCAGAAATAATCTTTACCCTTGAGTGTGCCAAGATTCCCCTTCAAATGCCAATGCAAAAATTTCAGCTAGGCACTATTCACAATCAATAGCCAAGATATAGAAACAACCCAGATGCAGAGAAATGGATGGAACTAAAATGAATCAGTGTGAGTGAGGTAAGACAAGAGCAGAAAGACAAATAGCACATGTTCTTCCTGATATGAGGATGTTAAAATCCAAAACGCAAGGAAATACGACAAAGTAAACAGGACTCAAGAAACAAAGGACATCTACTTAATCTGCCATATAATTTCTAAATGACTCCATGTTCTTGACCTCATATGGGGTATATATGTGCACACATCTAAGGGAAGCTAGGAGGAGGGCATGGAATCAGAGGGAAACAGGTGAAAAAATACAACAGAGGAACCCATCAGCTACACTGGGCATTGATGAAAATGAACTAAAGAACTCAAGGGAGGGAGGGATGAGAGGGAAAGAGGGAACAGCTAACACTAAGCAAAAGGAAAGAAATATATTTATCACCCAAAGCAGAAGAAATATTGTCAAAGCTCATAGAATTCACAAACTTTATAGACCAAGATAATGACAATTTGCCTTGCAAAGGTTAAAATGTGTTTGTGATTTTAACAAAATATCACTATCCTACAGTACTATGAAATTTGTGACATTTATATAATCACTTAATCTCACTAAAAATTATTATTAAAAAATTTTCAGGGTAGTGGCACTGTAGCTCAAGTGGTAGAAAACTCTCCTTGAGCTGAAGAGCTGAGGGACAGTGCCCAGGCCCAAAGTTCAAGCCCCATGACTGACAAAAAAAAAAAAATTCAGCTAGGAAAGATTCCAGAAGAAAATGCCAGACAATAAAGGTAAATTTTCAGAAAGACCAAAGCAATGTCCATCATCTTTATACCTCTGCAAATGACTTATAACCAACTTCTGAATACTGGAATATGATGACTTTAACAGCACCTTTACAGTTAGCTGGTTCACCAAAAGGGGCTGAAGTTCAGCACTACAATGTAAAAGGATGTTTTAGTCATTTCTCCATCTAAAATCTGTACACATTGCTTAAAATCATAGATTTCAAAGAAAAAAACAAGATTTTGGAACAAAGTAAAACTACTCCCAACAAAAATAAAACTTTCTTAAAAAAATACAACTTTCTTTTGTATACAAAAAGAAACAAAAAAATAACCCTAACACACTTAAGTACACATGAGGATACACTGCATATTAAAAAGGACTTGGCTTAGTAAGGCAAAGGGCAATGCTCACTAAGCCATATTGTACCAATGTAAGCATTTAGGAAAAGGATGGCAGAGGTTTCCACAAAGCACCATGAAAATCACATCTGAAACACTGGAGGGAATAAATGAAAACCATAAAAAATAATTCCAGAAGTAAATACAGATTAACCTTTTCATGCGCTTAAGATGGGGAAAGTTCTAAGATACCAAAAAGAAAAAGTTTAGTTTGGCAACATAAAAACTAAAATTTCTGTACAAAATGATCACATTAACCCAAAAGGGTGTATCAAAAAACCTGGAGATCTATACTCCTAATACTCTTTTTATACCAGAATTTTCTATTTCATTTGGACAAATGAATTATTCATTTTTATTTACTTTTAAAATCAATTGATTTAAAAAGGGGAGAGAGAGGTGAAACAGGGCATCAGTGGCTCATGCCTATAATCCTAGCTACTCAGGAGGTTGATATCTAAGGATTGTGATTCAAAGACAGCCCAGACAGGGCTGGGCTCAGTGGTAGAGTGCTTGCCTTGCATGCATGAGGCCCTGGGTTGGATTCCTCAGCATTACATAAGCAGAAAAGGCCTGAAGTGTCGCTGTGGCTCAAGTGGTAGAGTGCTAGCCTTGAGCTGAAGAGCTCAGGGACAGAGCCTAGGCCCAGAGTTCAGGCTCCAGTACAGAAAAAAAAAGACAGCCCAAACAGAGAAGTCTCTGTGAGAGTCTTATTTCCAGTTAACCACTCAAAAAACTGGAAGCAGGGATGTGGCTCAAAGTGGTAGAGCGAAAAGATCTTAAGGACAGCACATAGGCCCTGAGTTCAAGCCCTACAACCAATCGGGGGAGAAGGGAGGAAAAGGAAGAGTTTATTACCTTGCCTTCCCCCACAACAGCAAGTGCATAAATTCATCCTGTACTGATGTGGTTATGTTCTTTTCCTAGATAAAATAAAAAGAAATATGTGGTACATGTTTTGCAGCTTATAAAGTACATCTACTCACTGTTCTTTCCTCTGTCTTCTCTCAAGCCCTTATATACAGGAAATATCTGAGGTTCAGTGACTGGAGACAACCAGTCAGCTGTTTCAATAGCTTCCTCATTCCCAAAGCACACCCACTGCATTAAGTTGTTCCAATGGTGGAAGAGTCAGCTATGGATCTGATATGGTTTGTCCCCCAACGGTTCATGTATTATGATGCTGCTGAGGTAGTGGAATCTTTAAGAGGTAAGGCATACTGGGAGGTGGTTAGGTCACTGAGGGTGCTGCTATGTGAAGAAAATGTAGTTCTCATAGGAACCTGGTTAGATCCTGCAGAGTGAGTTATTCTAAAAGAGCAAGACCACCCTTCTCCACTTTCTGGTTCCTGCGTCACAAAGTGATCCCTCTGCCAAGATGCCATCTCCCAGAGGAAGAAAATAACAGAGCCACACAATCTGGGACTTCTAGTCTACAAAACTGGAAGATACATAAACCTCTTTTCTGTATACATTACCCAAGTTCAGGTACTTTGTTATAGTAACAAAACCTAATATAGACTCCTTTTTGCAAATATTTTCTGTGAAAATAGTCATTAGGCCAAGCTGTCTGAAGAAATTATGGTCTTAATATTTCATAAATTAAACTGACCTTTCTCATATAGCATATAAAGCAAATAGACTTTTAAACTCTTTCCACAGGAAATATCAGTTACATTACCTGCACAAACTTAGTGAGACGAGAATCCATCTGCATCAGTATTTCTTCCCATACTTCACACATACATGTCAGTGACAAATTTATATACTATTAGCAAAAAGAAAAAAATATTTTAAACCCACATTCTACCTAATATGTGCTATTTAAGGTCACAAAAAATCCAGAACTTACTTTCAACCACCCTAATTAACTTAGTTAAGCCAAAGGAAAAGAGAAGACCATAGCTAACCTTTGGTAACTTCTTTTTTTTTTTTTTTCCAATTGTGGGGCTTGAACTTGTGGTCTGGGGACTGTCCCTGAGCTCTTTTGCTCAAGGCTAGCTCCTTACCACCTTGAACCACAGTGCTACCTCCTATTTTCTGGTGGTTAAATGGAGCTAAAAGTCTCATAGACTTTACTGCCTGGGCTGGCCTTGAACCATGATCCTAAGATCTGAGCCTCTTAAGTAGCTAGGATTACAGGTGTAAGCCACCAGGGTCTAACTGTTTGGTAACAACTATTTTTACCAAAGAATCAATGATTCTTAGAACTTTAGAAAGGAACTTTTTTTATACTTAAATTTTATTGTAAAGGTAATATACAGAGGGGTTACAGTTACATAAGAAAGGTAATGAGTACATTTCTTTTTTGCACAGTGTTACCCCTTCCTTCATTTCAAAAGAACATTTCTATACCTAGTAAAACAAACATCTTTTACATTTTATTATTTAAGCTGTGTTTTATTACACTGTCAAAATGTTAATTTGTTCAACTATTAAACTGTCAGAGGACCCTTAAAAGATTTCGACACCTAGTTACATTTGCCATCAAGTAAATTAATGGCTGTGGTAGAACAATAATGAAAAAAATGGCCTGAATTCTTTACAGTTCTTCTATCCTGACTTATTCTCCTCACCTTGCACCTGGCTGCCCTATAACTTGCTCTAACTGAACATAGCAGAAAAAACACTGCTGAGGCCAGGGCTTTCAAGTTGTTTATACATCTTGACTTGCACTTTTTTTTGAGGGGACGGAGAGGGAGACAGGATCTTGTTATATAGCCCAAGCTTGCTATATAACTCAAGTTGATATTATAATACTCTTGCCTGAGCCTCCCAATTGCTGGATTATAGAAGTGTCCCACCAACCACAGTTCAACTTACACTCTTATTTATTTAATTTTTTGCTAGTCCTGAGCTTGAACTTGGCCTGGGCAACTGTCCCTGAGCTTCTTTTGTTCAAGACTATCACTCTGCCACTTAAGCCACTGCTCCAGTTCTAGCCTTTTTTGTGTACATGGTACTGAGGAATCGAACCCAGGGTTTCATGCATGTGAGGCAAGCATTCTACCACTGAGACACATTCCCATCCCTCAATGTGTACTCTTGAAACCTTTGCTGCCACTACCCTAGAAACAGCACAGGACTAGCTGGCTAGAAGATGAGGGATGCAGGGCAGAGGCAAAGCCACTTCAGCCAGGAACACATATCAGCTTGCATGATCAAGCTGGGTGATATGAGCCATACCAGGTACAGATCACCACAACTTTCTGGCTGAGTTTAGTCCAAACTGCTAACCTACAAAATTATCTACTAATTTGGGGTATCTTTGTTATGATCAAAACCTAAAATCATAAAAAGACTATTTTATTTGCAATAAAGTATAAGTAACATTAACAGGAACATTTAAAAGATTGACTATTTTTTCCCTTTCATTTGGAGGTGATAGGATTGGATGAGTAGATTAATTAAATTACTTTTTCTGGCTTTAATAAATATTGTAAGATTAGCAGAATAGACATCCAACTGACGTCAGTTTTAAAAAATAAAATTACAAATGTTACAGTAGATACTACTAGAAAGCAAGTGATGAATAAATACCTGCAACAGAGCTGAAATGTGAATAAACTTCCTGGCCATCTGAGTTACTTCATGTAAGAAGGAGTAGAGCAGATTGGTTTCAAGCTGAAAAACAAGAATAAATTGAGTCATAATCAGATGTATTTACTTTTTTAAAGATAAATTGTTCCTGTAAAACACACACACACACACACACATACACACACATGTGCATGCGCACACGTGTGCATCCTCTAACTTAAAGAGGAGCAAAGATGTAACTAAGTATCAGGAAGACCAAATCATAATTCTGTCCCCTTTGAAACATAACCAAGTTGGAGGCATCAGAACCAAGGGAAGGCATCAAAAGGCATTAAAATACTACTGGTAAAAACAAAGAAAATATCCCTTACCAGTTGTATCGCACAGAAGTTGTCATTAAAAAAAAATCTATTACTAGCTGGGAATGTTGCTTAGTTGTAGAGTGCTTGCTTAGCATGCATGAAGCCCTAGATTTGATTCCTCAGTACCACATAAACAGAAAAAGCCAAAAATGGCACTGTAGCTCAAGTAGTAGAATGTCAGCCTTGAGCAAAAGAAGCTCAGGGACAGTGCCCAAGCCCTGAGTTCAAGCCCCAGGACAAAAAAAAAAAAAAAAAAAAAAAAAAAAACAAAAAAAAAAACTTTTACAAATTTCACAGAAAAAAAAGAGCTGCTCTATTATAGCACAAATACAGCCTGGTGATCACAGTTGCTCAGCCTTAAGACACAAATGTGTACTACCATTGTTGTGAATTCTATGTCTAGGGTGCTCTGGAACACTGAACAGCATGCTATTGAAGACACTAAGCAGTCCTCACATCTTCTATCCTTTTGTTCTACTTTGTTTGAAAATTCACACATACTTAGGATAAACATATAGGATTTTCAGAGGAAACACTGGGGAAGTTTTCTTGGCAAAGCAAAGGTACAATCTAAATAACAGGAGCCCAAACAGTTTCCTAATCTTATTATGTATGCTACACACAATAAAAGAGCCCTCACCAATACTTAAATGTTTTACACAAAAAGCATGTTTAGAGCCTAATGGTGCACACCTGTAATCCCAACACTTGGGAGGCTAAAGCAGGAGAACCTGAAGTTCTAGGCCAGTCTGGATTACAAAGCAAGCCTTCCTCTCATTAGAAGGAGAAAAAAGGCACAGAACCTGAATGCAGACTGCCTAGTATCACTTTCCAATTATGAGCTTTTGTATGTGTCCAGTACTTTCTTCAGGTATAATAACAGTGCCTATCCATATGTTGTTGTGTTTAAGGCACTAAGGGTTTGGCATATAATAAATGATGAATATCAGCCCTTATTATTACTAATAACTGAGTCCCAAGAAAATGCTCAAAACCAAGTAATTCTGTTATAGGAACCAATTTGTAGATCATCAAAACATTGTTTTTATGTGGAAAATAATAGTACTACAACAGCATTCAATATGTACAATTTAGAAACTCCACGGAGATGTTTTATTTTGCTGCCCATTAGAATACAGTGAGATATAGATACAAACCCACAGAGGTGGGGACCCAGCTCAGTGGTGGACAGCATGCTCGTACGTCCTGTCAACTCTCAGCACCAACCACCCTAAAAAACAACTGAAAAACTAAAACATATTCTTAATCTCTACAATTACATAGCTGAAAGTATGAAACCTTTGAAGCATCACCAGTGGAAACCTCTGCGACCACTGATAATGATTTCAAATCACTTGATAGACACAATGCAAGACAAGTGCCAGCAATCTGCAAAATAATCACACACCCTCATACATGTGGTATCACTGCTAGGGTGCACTTTGTAATACTGGAAGCAACAATTTATACACAACTTTAGAAAGCTGTGACACACACTTCTGGTTTCAGCTATACTCATGTAGCAGGTAAAGGTAGGTAAAGCAGGTAAAGGGCTCCTCCTAGTCACAAAGACCTATAAACATTAAAACTTCTGATCCCAATCCCATCAACAGTTGCACATCAAAGGTTGATGAACAAATTCCCTGAAGGCTATGATATTTTCTACACCTTGGGGAATTGTGAGAGCGAGATGAAAAAGGCTCTGGAGAAGACTGATTTAGCAGTAGTAGGAGACTCAGTACTCAACAAAGAGTGGCTTCCGATAGCTTTCATTAGGCTCCAGTTAAATCACAGTCAAGTGGATCAGATCAATCTTTTCATTAAAGGAAAAAGCATGAGTAATTCCACCAAAAGTTTCTCATCTCTATAGTAATATCATTATTTTAGCTTAAAAAATCCTCTAATTATTTAAAAACAAATTGAAACTGAAAAAATAAAAATAAAACTTACTATGTTATTCTTATTCCATAAGTAAACTAGCCACTATATTTTAAGAGAAATAATACAGGAAACCTAAAAGAAAAACTCACTCCTGTGACTCGAGCAATTTTGAACATCCCATAAGCATAAAGCTCAATAAATCCAGAGCTTCCTCCAAGGACAAGAATATTTAATCTAATAAAAAAATGTAACAAGCAGAGAACCAGTGAACAACACAGATGATTGTGGGTGTTTTTTATATTTGTGGATTTTATTTCTACACTATCTTTAAAAAATAATTAGCATGAACTTATAGTACAAAAGTGTTACACTGTGATATTTACAACATGAATATAATACACTTTGATCAAATTTACTCCTAATCTATATTACTCTTTCTTAACTATCCTTCCTCCCTATCTATTCCTTCCTAAGTTTCTGTAGGGCTTCATGCTGGTATTGTCATACATATATATTCACCTTCCCTCACCATCTCTTTTTCCTTTCTCCCTCCTGCTGGTTCCTCTTCTCTCTTTTAGATGACTGTGGTTTTTTTAGCCAAAATATCAATTGTTACTGCTTTAATCTAATCTGAGTGCTAAAATTCCTCTGTGGGGAAAACTGATACACTAAGCAAACACAGCAACTCTCAATATTCAATCACAGCAGGCCATTTCTTTTGTTTCCAAAGAACAATATATATTTCTTATAGCTAACATTAAGCATTTATAGTAACATAACATACTAATAATTGTATTCACATACAGCCAATAACAAAACAGTTTTATTATGGATATGACACAATGAAGAACTTGGATAATTAAAATTGAAATTTTAAAAATTCTAGTACTATCCCCTTTTACTTATTAAAAACAAGTATACTGCATTACTGCTAACACACGAAACAAAGAACGAGCACACAGTAAAAACAGCAAGACGGTGACATCTATTATTTGAAGACACAGCGTGTCTACAATGAGATAACATAACAAAAGATTTGCTCCTGAAAATTTGGAAATGTTCCTCCAATATGAAAAGTGACTTATTTAAATTAGATTTACCTGACATCTCCCAAGCGTTTAATAATTTCATCAGAATTCTCCTCACTACAATATAAAAATAAATTGAGTCATCTTTCAACCATGTTCTTTCAACTAAAAAAAAACATTATTTTATTTGAAAACAACAAAAAAGTATATTTTACCTAAATATTTTTGAGGTGCTGCTATAATGAGAGAAAGGAGAGACAAAGGTAAAATGATACTCATGAGAGAAGTATGTACCAATATTTAAAGCAGATTAACCTGCAAGATTAAGTCCAAAGAAATACAACTCTGATACTTACTTTTTTGGTAATGTGGGCAGCTTGGGTAAGAGAATGTTTGACTCATCTTCAGCATTATAGAACGATATTAGAACACTAAAAGGAAGGGAAACAGGCATTACACAAACAGTAATAAGTTACTTCTCTTTCTATTAAAAATATATTTTTTAAAGACTCATTCCATAACTTTAAGAAGTAAAGATATACAAGACACCCTGGCTCATGGCTCATGCCTATAATCCTAGCTACTCAGGAGGCTGAAACATGAGTGTCACCGTTCAAAGCAAGCCGGGGCAGGAAACTCAGTGAGACTCTTATCTCCAATAAACCACCAGAAAATGAGAAGTGGTGCTGTGGCTCAAGTGGTAGAGGGCTATCCTTGAGCTAAAGAGCTCAGGAACAGAGCCCAGGCCCAGAGTTGAAGCCCCACAACCAACAACAACAAAAAGTAAAGATATGGCACAGATAGTTTACCTGTCTAATAATCACAAATAAGAAATGATAAAAGCAGAAATTTCTTTTGTTTGTAAAAACAAATGGACCTACTGTTATTCAACAGTTTTCTTGGGCTGGGAAGGTGGCTCAGTGGTAGAGCGCTTGCCTTGCATACATGAGGCCCTGTGTTCGCTTCCTCAGCACCACATAAGCAGAAAAAAAAAGGTCAGAAGTGGCGCAGTGGCTGGAGTGGTAGAGCACTTGCCTTGAGCTGAAGAGCTGAGGGACAGTGCCCAGGCCCAGAGTTCAGGCCCCACAACCAGACCCAAAGCAAAAACAAAAACAGCTTTCTTAGCATAAAATACCTTCGGCCAGGTGCCTGTAATCCTAGCTGCTCAAGAGGCTGAGATCTGAGGACCATGGTTCAAAGCCAGCCTCGGCAGGAAAGTCTGTGGGACTCTTATCTCCCATTAACCACAAGAAAACAGGAAGTGGAGCTGTGCCTCAAAGTAATAGAGCACTAGCCTTCAGCATGAAAGCTTAGGAACAGCACTTAGGCCCTGAGTTCAAGCTCTTATGCCAGATAAAAACAAAAACAAAAACACACACACAAAATCCACCTTTCATATATACTCAGTATTGGGATACTGAAAATATATGATTTTTTAACTCAAATCTAAGAAATTTTGCTACTAAAAGTAACTTTACAGAACAGTGCAATTAATATATCATTTAATTACTGGTTCTATGGCTTACATACATTTGCCATCTGACAAAACAGCAGGTACAAGAGACTATATCATAAACTTTGCAACAGTCTCAGTAGCTGGGATAACAGCATGTGGGTTTATAGGCATGTACTACTGCACTTGGCTTATAAATAGGTTTATTTCCCCTTGTCATTTTCAGATAAGACTGGAAACAGATAAGCTAGCAAATGAAAGAATGGGAATTTAGAAGTATTTTTCACACTTTTACACAAAGTAGCTATCCTGAGTTTCTAGACTTAACAGGAAACAATTCTAAACCATGAGTACCAAGTATTGAGAACACAGTTAGCAAGTAAGTGAGCTGGGATAGGAAGTACAAATATGGTCTGCTTCTCTCACTTTCTAGAAGATTCACTGATTATCTGATAACGGATTAATCACTGTGGATTCATGTATATTTCAAATGCCAGGCTACCACCTTGTTATCTATTTCTTTCAGGCCCTTCATCAAGTTGTCAGTTAACATTCAGGATTTACAAATTTATTTGATATCAAGTTAGTAAAATTTAATCAGTGAGGAGGAGGTGAGGGAAAAAATTATTTTTTTAGGGGGGGGTGGTCGGTAGTGGGGTTTGAACTCTGGGCCTTGAACTCTAGCCGGGGTGCTGTCCCTCAGCTCTTCACCTCAAGGTGAGTGCTCTACCACTTGAGCCACAGGGCCAATTCTGGTTTTGTGGTAGTGAATTGGAGATAAGAGTCTCATGGACTTTCCTGCTCAGGCTGGCTTTGATCTTAGCCTCTTGAATAGCTAGGATTACAGGCGTGAGCCACAGGCTCCCTGCAGAAAAGTAAATTTTTTAATCCTCCCTTCCCCAAATTCAACATCACCCAGATTCACTAGCCCCTCAGTCTACCTTTACTGCAAGCTTTACTTGTCTATACTATTTTGAAAGCATTTTTGGAAATTTTACTTCTAGTAATTAATCTAAGGAGTAATTACACAGAGTTATTTCAAGTACTCAGAATGTTTATACAACATTGCTTATAAAAACCCAAAACTGACAATTACCTAAAACCACCATAGGAGTCATATTTAGTAAATTAGAATATATGAAAGAGTGAATTGCTATGCAGGCATTTAACATTAATGTGATAAATCTATCTCTATTGAGCCAAAAAGAAAAAAATTATGTATGAAAATAGGAAGCATCATTAACTTTAAAAAATTGTATTGTTATTATAAAGGTGATGTACAGAGGGTTTACAGCTCACTGACTTAATAAAAGTACACACATAGATCTCTATTTGAACATATCAAGCAACGTGGAAAACTGTTCACCAAAATAAAAGCAGTTGCTACTTTTCAGTGATAAGCTTTCAAAGAATATTATTTATTTGTTTGTTTATTTATTTATTTATTTTGGGTTCAGTAGTGGGGCCTGAACTCTAGGCCTGGGCGCTGTCCCTTAGCTCTTCAGCTCAAGGCTAGCACTCTACCACTTGAGCCACAGCACCACTTCGGGCTTTTTTCTTTTTGCTTATGTGGTGCTGAGGAATCGAACCCAGGGCCTCATGCTTGCAAGGCAAGTGCTCTGCCACTGAGCCACCTTCCCAGCCCGTCAAAGAATTTTAAGTCCTTACATTTACCTAGATAAAAATTAAGCAATGAAGAATATATATTCACTTTACAAAAGCAATTTGCTTTTTTCTTAGAGTACTAATGATGCAGACAAAGTTGACACTAGGATTTAGTAGTTTACAGAGCTGACTGGATGTGTACCACAGCTCAGAAAAGGACTGTCACTGTGAAACACCTGGCAGAGAAGTTCAGTCATCATAGCCCTACCAGCCACGATAGAAGAGGTAGCAAGAGGCAAAAGACCACACAGAAATGAAAGAACTGGAGTCAAAGCAGGGGGTCCTCATGTGTGACCTACTTATTTACATTATGCATATCTTATTCACACTTATTCATACATATTCATAAGAATGCTTCCGAGCCTGTACAACTACTGCTGAAATATTTTCTGGGTAAAAGGCCATGATGGCATTGATTAGACTGGCAAACGGCAGCTGGTGCTTGACCAAAGGGTAGAGGACAGGAGTATAGAAAGAACAAAGTTAGAGTTTACTGCACTTATCTTTGCCAAGAAGCCACATTTTTCCAAAGAGGTATCTCCAACAGATAGAATTCGAGCTATGAAAAATGTTTAACCATTTAAAAAAATTCCAAAGGACGGGGCTGGGAAGGTGGCTCGGTGGTAGAGTGCTTGCCTTGCATGCCTGAGGCCCTGGGTTCGATTCCTCAGCACCACATAAGCAAAAAAGAAAAAAAGCCAGAAGTGGCACTGTGGCTCAAGTGGTAGAGTGCTAGCCTTGAGCTGAAGAGCTGAGGGACAGCACCCAGGCCCAGAGTTCAGGCCTCACAATTGGAACCCTCCCCCCAAAAAAAGAAATCTAATTTTGCCCAATATTGGATTATGTGACACTTGTTTACAACCAGAATATACACAGATAATCTTTGGTTTTTGTTTGTTTGTTTTTTGGGTCCAGTCAAGGGGCCTGTGACCCAAAGGGGTAGAGTACCACCACAAAAGCTCAGGGACAGTGCCAAGGCCCTGAGTTCAAGCCCCAAGACTGGTGCATATGTGTGTACACACGCATGCGTGCACGCACACACACACACACACATACACACACATACACCATGCTTCCTCTAACACCAGTATTTCTTATTATCATTTTCTATGACCTTAGGAGCATTAACACCTTGGGACTAGCTAGGTAGTGAAATTCTAGGTAAATGAGAGACACCCTCTTCTTTTGACATGTAAGAAAAAGCCACAAAGGGGAGAGGGGAGGGCTGGCACTGTCTCTGGCAATGGAAGACAGGCAGGCGGGAAGGAAAGATCTGGAAACTAGAACCTTCCGATCACCCACACCTTCACACTCCTTGCAGAGCTGGGGGTCCCTGCATGTCCTCTGCTCTCTACACTGGAGGCGGCGGCAGTGGCTGCAGACGGCTCTTTGCCATTCCCTGAGCAAGGAGAGGCTGTGGTGCCCTATGCGAACCTCGCCCCGGGGTGATGCCAATGTGGGCCGCACGACTTTCCTCTCCTCTTTATCTCCCAATAGGAGGGAGCTGACAGCTTGGCCCAGCCAGCAGAAAACCTGTGAGCCAGGCTCCACTAGACAAGCAGGCCTTCACCTCCCTGAGGACTGGGGACCTGAGAGAGCAGACACAGGCAGACATTTCCCCCACCGCAGCCAGGGCAAAGCTGCCCATGGCCTGGGCAGATGGCACCATCCCCATGGCCCTGCTCTAGCTTGTCTTCCCAACGGTCTCTCCCATCCTCTCCTTTTCCACACTGGTAGCTCACGCCTGTCTTCCTACCTACTCAGGAGGCTGAGATCTGAGGATTGTGGCTCGAAACCAGCCCAGGCAGGGAAGTCCGTGAGACTCTTATCCCCAATGAACCACAAAAAGCTAGAAGTAGAGCTGTGGCTCAAATGGTAGAGCATTACTCTTGAGCAAATCAGAGCTCAAGGGCAGCACCCAGGCCCTGAGTTCAAGCCCCATGACCTACATAAAAATAAAAATTGGAAAACAAATTGAAAAATCAAGAGAGTCTTCCCCCAGTCAGAGATTTTTACCCAATTTGAGGACCCCACCCCAGCTTCTATCTTCTCATGGGATAAAGTCCAACACAACCCACATTTTGGTCTCATCCAAAGTCCCAGCTGGGACCTCTGCTCCATCCCCTTCTCCTGCTGCTCTCCCAACACTAAGCAGGCAAAGGTGGGCATTAAATGTCCTTTGAATACCAGCTAGCTTGCAACACATAAACACATAAGTGATGTTAAACAAAATCCCTATGAACAAGGACACAGCATTAGACCATGCCTGTGGAGAATGTACACCTTGGCAGAGAAGCAGAGAGAACACTGAAATAAAAGGTGGGGTTCTGAGGCAGGCTCCAGTGGCTCATACCTATCAATTCTAGCCATTCAGAAGATTGAGATCTGAGGACCGTGGTTCAAAGCCAGCCTGGGCAGGAAAGTCTGATGGGAGTCTTTAGTTCCAATGAACCAGCAAAAAGTCAGAAGTGGAGCAGTGGTTCAAGTGGTAGAGCACTAGTCTTTAGTAAAAAAGCTCAGAAAAGCACCTAGGCTCTGAGTTCAAGCCCCAGGACCAGCACACACACAGACACACACACACCGAGACACACACACAGACACACAGACACACACACAGACACAGACACAGACACACACACACACACACACACACACACACACACACACACACACACACACACACACTTCAGCCCAGGCCAAATCCTCTGTTCAGGACTTGACACAAGATAACATGAGTTTTACCCCCAGGAAGTACGGCATTTATTTAGGCACGAGAAAGCCGACTCTACTTCAGCTCCCGATGGACACGCTGACACTAGTCAGAGGGGTCCTGGGGCCTCGTCTGCATATGACTCATGGCTGACCTCCCTGAAGAGCACTAGGCCAGCGATTGCAAAGATACCAGAGTAACACGTGTAGCCACAGAGGCGATACTCAGGAGTGGGGAGCCTCACGGGAGGGTGGCTGAACCAGTCAGACACTAGGGAGAGAGCTCCAACCAAGAGCCAGCCCAAAGGTCACCTCCATGGAGAACCAGCAGACAAACTTCCTTGGAGGAAGTCTGAGGACATGGAGAACGTTCCAGATGAGCATCTGCGACTCCCTGACTTACATGTTCTGCCAAGATCTCAGAATAGATTACCCCCCCCCATTAAAATGGAGGCACCTGGCAGCTCACACCTGTCATTCCAGCTACTCAGGAGGCTGAGAGCTGAGGATCGAGGTTTGAAACCAGCCTGGGCAGGAAAGTCCATGAGACTCTGATCTCCAGTGAACCACCAAAGGCCAGAAGTAGAATTGTGGCTCAAGTGGTAGAGCACCAGCCTTCAGCAAAAATAGCGCAGGGAAAGCGCCCAGACCCTGAGTTCAAAGCCCAGGACAAGCACAATAAATTTAAAAATGCGACAATGAACTTGATACATGGCTCAAATGGTAGAGTACCTTTACTCCACTTAATTAATTACTAATTTATTAAAGTATCACTTTAATAAACTGACTTTTTAGAGACAGGAAGCATAGCTCAAGTAGTAGAGTGTCAGCCAGGAGAGAAAAATCTGAGCATGAGCAAAGGAGGTCCTGAGTTCAAGCCCCAGTACTATCACACACACACACACACACACTCACACTCACACACACACACACACACACACACACACACACACACACACACACACACACACACACCAATTGACTTTTGGTTGTTAAAATTATTATTAGAGAAGGATAAGATGACATCTAATACTAGTACCCAGACAATCATGCAAAATGTCAAACTGTGTTGAATGCAAAGGAATAAAGAATGATATTCTGGGGCAAATACAGGCACACTGTCTCCAAGGAAGGAAAAGAAGAAGGGGAGGGAAGAGAGGAGAGAGGGAGAGGGGGAAGGGGAGAGGGAAGGGGAACAGAAGGGGAGGGAAAAGGAGGGAAAGGAAGGGAAGGGGAAGAGGGGAGAGGAAAAGGAAGGGGAGGGGAGCGGAGGGGAGGGGATGATGACATACTATCAGGGACCCATCTGCCCCTTCCTCTAGGTTGAAATTCAAAAATGTTCCCAGCAAAAGAACAGAGTCTTGTTCAGTCTGGATGGGGGGCAGGCTGGGGGGGAGGGGTTGCTACACGGCGCCCAGGCTGATTGTGCTCTGCATTTGCAGGGCAGTCCCAGTCCCCCACCACACCCAAATAGCACTGCCCCACACGCATGACCCCGTAGATCCTGCTCTCTTTGGATGCCAGCCACTGACCCCCCAACCCGGCTGGCAGGGGAGGCTGCGGACGGAGGGGCCACATCCTCTAAATAAACAGACACCCAGGGGTCCCACAGGTTCTCAAGAAGTATTGAGCTCATCCACTGGCCAAAGAACCCACATGCTTCTAAGAGACATCGGGAGAGACAAGACATGAAATGTATCCAAGATGCCGCCAAAGCTGCTGGCTGCATCGGAGAAATCTCAAAACAAAATACATTCATAATACAGCAGGTGTATTATATACACCAGGTATAATACATCAGGTACTAGTGGCTCACACCTGTCATCCCAGTGACTCAGGAGGCTGAGATCTGAGGATCATGGCTCAAAGCCAGCCTGGGAAGGAAAGTCTGTGCAACTCTGATCTCCAATGAACCACTAGAAAACCAGAAGTGGTGCTGTGGCTCAAGTGGTACAGCACCAGCCTTGAACTCACCACACAATTCTGTACTGCCACCTACACACTTGGGAGACCTCAGCCTATTATGATCATGGGTGAGCAAGGAAGCCATTCCATCCCATGGATTTTCAGACAATGATCATAAACCTGTCCCTTAGCTCTTTTGCTAGAGACCTAGTGCTGTACCACTTGAGCCCAGCTCCATTTCTGATTTTCTAGTGGTTCATTGGAAATAAGAGTCTCGAGGATTTTTATGCCTCTGCTGGTTTTGAACCTCAATCCTCAAATTTCAGAGAAACTGGGGTTCCAGGCATGAGCAATAGGCACCTGGATTCTCCTGAATTTTTTACCCTAGCTGATCTAGAAACTCCATCCTCCCAATCTCTGCCTCAGGTGTAGCTAGAATGATAGGAGAAAGTGACAACACCTGGCTTCACATCCTTTCTGGAAAGCTCCTTTAAAAACAACAATGATTAAAAAACCCATCACTGAAACAGCACTCCCGCCGGCCATTCTTGAGTAGGGAGAATCACAGTCAATCTCCACATAGAGTCCGAATACACAGACAGAATGCAGGCAGAGACAGGCGCAGGAGAGTAGACGGTCTCCCAGATGCACAGGGGGGCGCTGGGGACATATGTACAGCAGGAAAGGGGAAGGTGGAGAGGACAGCGGCCAGAACTCAGCCTTGTGGGAAACAGGATCACCACGTGCGGGGCAATTTCCCGCCCTCTTGTCCTCCACAAAGTACATCAAAACCTGGAAATGGGCTATTTTGCAGGAATTCTAGTCATTCATTCGAACCAAATCAGCCTTGTGTGATGTGCGAAGAGACAAGGCTCTAGAAGGGCACTTTGGGGGACGTCCCAAAGCCAGTGCGGATAAGGAGTTCCTTCACTTACAATGTAAACCGTGCCTTACACCCCCAGCAGGCCACACACCAGGAGCTCAACTCTCAGGAGACCTACTCGGAAACCTGGCTGGTATCAGTGCCACCCCAAGTTCTGCAGCCCCTGTCTCTGTGCCTCTGAAGGGCAGCGAGAATCACACAAGGCCAGTCTCCTGAGGCCTCCACGTATGAACCTGACACAGAATGCCAAGGGCCAGCCACGAGCCTCCAAGGACATCTATCCCATCAGCACCGTAGCTGCCGGAAGTCACCACCAGCAGAGACCAGTCACAAGTACCAATGGGAGACTATCCTAGTCAGATTCACACCAAAGGCCTGTAGAGCTTTCACCCCACCCTTTATTTTTTTATTTTTTCAAAAACATTAATGATCTCAAGTTCCCTATGTCTAGAAACCTACTTGTGTTTTCCCTTAAGTGCTCTCATCTTGCTTTCTGTAAATAAATGTGGATTCACCGGCAAAACAGACTCCAGGAGAAGGTTCTTGAAAGGATCGTGTGTATTTCAGAAGTAACCTTCTTGGGTTTTTCTTCTTGAAACCAAAGCACCTTTGTAAATAGGCACAGAATAAATTTTAAAAGAAAACAGCTGGGCGCCAATGGCTCATGCCTGTGATCCTAGCTACTCAGAAGGCTGAGGTCTGAGGATCATCGTTCGAAGCCAGCATGAGCAAGAAAGTCCCTGTGAGACTCTTATCTCCAATGAACCACTCGAAAACCAGAAGTGGCGCTGTGGCTCAAGTGGTAGAGTGCTAGCCTTGAGCACAAGGAGGCTCAGGGACAGCGCCCAGGCCCTGAGTTCAAGTCCCATGACCAACTAAATAAATAAGAGGTCGGGAAGATTAAGGAAGTAAGATCGTGTTTGTTCCAGAAAACGGAAGGACAGAGAGAGGACCTGGGATGACGAAGGGGTGAAAAACCCTCATAAGACCTGACCCCAAAACCACTTAGGAAAAATGCTAGGAACAGAGATGAGGACAGGAGTTCGAGGACAGACATGCTCAGAGCTTATTTCTAGCTGAGGAGAACAATCAAGAATTGCAGCGGACACCCCCTTTGGGATGCAACTAGAGGAGAGAAGAGCTTTGAAATGGAGTTGGAGGAATTTGGGGAAACAGCATCCACACAGAAGGATGAAGCTAGATGAAGACCGAATGACCAACACAGGTGCAATTGGTTCAGCCCTCCTCCTACATGACTACAGCTAGACCGGCAAGGCCTTCCCTCCCTTCAAGTCTAGTCTCCGTCTCACTCCAGTAGATTCTACGTGCCCCTCCCTATGATAGGGCACCTGCGGCCCAGAACCCTAGGTAGGCCAAAGTGGAATTGTTCTCAAGTCATTTCCAGCAGAGGTGGGTGCAAATCAAACAAATAATGACCCTTGAGTTTCATCAACAATTCCTGGAGTTTCTAACAAGGAGAAACACACACACACAAGCAAGGCTCCCATTCTGACACTCCAGAGGCTCACCTGGCCTGCCTGGTAGGAACTCCCAGCCATGGTAACTCAGTCTGTCTGTGATCACTGCCCCTGCCTAGGTGGAGCCCACCAGCCAAGGTCTGAAAACACAGATCCATGAGGCGTGACTTGATTTCCCTGAATATTGTAGAACCTACCACACACACCCGAAAACCCAGATTACACTCACTACCACTCCTCCCCAACCCACCTCCACCAACAGGCATCCAGAAGAAAAATAGCAGAAAAGAAATAGGTAAATAAATGAATGCACTGGGCTTTGTTCAGGAACACAGATCCATAAATCTTGATCTTGATTGGCTTTTTTTTCTTTTTCCTACCTCTGTACATCTGGGTTCCCATTTATTTTAAAACACAGAAAGGAGGAAGCCAAAAAAGGTGGTTGTGCAAAAACGACGAAGCCAGCCAGGCTAACCATCAGTGATTATAGCCACAGTCAGGTGAGCAAAGGTGTCTCTTAAGGCTTCCTCCTCCTCCTCCTTGCTCTTCCTCCTCCTCATTCCTCCTTCTCTTTTTCTTTTTCTCCTCCTCTTCCTCTCCTGCTCCTTATTCTTCCTCCTCACTCTTCCTCCTTCCCCTCTTTACTCTTCCACCAACCTCTATTTTGACATCCGCATGACCTGATGGGGCCCCAGAAGACGGGAGGAGGGAAGTGCTTTTATCTCCAATGAGCCGGCAGAGAGGTGGGAAGTAGAGCTGTGGCTCTAGTTCAAGGCCAAGGAAGCTCTCACCTACAACTCTCTCCCACCCCCCTACAACACCCGGAAGTCCAGTGAAGGATTCTGACCACCATGTCCACCTCCCACCCCCAGCCAGGCCTGACATCTATAGATCCACCTTGGCCTCTCCTCAGTTCCCCTCTTGCTCTGGCCTCAAAGGCATAGTCTTGTGCCTCTACCTCCAGGCGCTGCCCTTCAGAGACCCCTAAAAATTCATCCCCAACAGTTCCAGCCCCAGAGTACCACATCTGGCCTTCAGGCTAAAGGCCAGGTATGAGAGCTTGCACCTGTAATCCCAGCTATGCCAAAGGTATGCATGGGAAGATCACCATCTGAGGTCCCCTACCTGAATAAAAGCAGCTAAAGTGAAAAGGGCTGGGTGCCCAGCTAGTGGAGGAAAGCACCCACCCATTGAGTGAGTGAGAGAAAGAGAGAGCTAGAGAGGGGGGGGAGAGCAAGTGAGCACATCTTCAGCTGAGCCTCGCTTCGTGTTTGTGAATTGTCTTTCCGAATGCAAACCACAGCGTGGAGATTCGAAGGTGAAAAATCAATTTGGGGGCGGCATCTGTCCAAACCACAACCCCAGGGGCTGGGTGCTTCCGTGCGTGGGGTCTGCCCCCGCCCCTTCCTCTGTCCACATTGAGGAAGGAAGTGCTACAGGATTGGGACACGCCCAGAGGTTGTCCTGGGCACCCCCCTTCTGTCCAATCCCCCCCACACCCCTCACCCGGCCTGCTCTGCACCCCCAGTGAAAGTGGCCAGTGTGTGCACGGCACGGCCTTCACCACTCCAGAAACACAGGGGCCCAGGCCAGCCCCTCGCTGTGAACAGCCAGGCCTGGGCCCCCATCCAACTCTGTCTTGGCCGAGAGTCAACCAGCAGCTTCCCTTTCTTCCTCCTGGCCAGCAAGAAAGCCAGTGGCCAGGGAGGAAGCTTGCTTCGTGTGTCCTTCACTAGCCCCTCAGCTGGACAGCTCTGGTGCGGCTAGATCAGGGAGCCGGCCCCCTTCCCGCTGGCCAGAGAATGCATGCACGTGCCCCTCGTTATGTGTCTCCCTGAGTGGGGGTGCAGAACACGGAGGGCTGGGCCCTCCACCAGCTCCTTCTCCCTGTGTCCTTCCTCCTCCTCCTGAACCCACTCTCTCCTCCTTTCCTGCAATTCATCCTTCAGGGGGAAACTGAAATATGGGTGGGGAACATGTGGCTCTGGCCTGTCACCTGAGGAGCTCAGAAGGCTGAGACAGGAGGATCGTGGGTCAAAGCCAGCCTAGATAGAAAAACTCTGTGAGACTCTTATCTCCAAGGCACCAGCAAAAAGCCAGAAGTGAGGCTGTGGCTCAAATGATAAAGCACTAGCCTTGAGCAAAAGACAGTATCCAGGTCCTGAGTTCAAGCCCCAGGATCTGCATCAGAAAACAACCAACAACAACAAAGGAAGGGGAGGCACAGAAATGAGGCGACAGAGGGTGAACAAAGGCAGCCGTGGTCCTCAGTGGACACCACGTGGAGAATGAACTCTACCACTCCTGGATGGGGACGGGAGGAAGAAACTGGGGGAGAGAGCGAGGGAAGAGAAGACATGGTCCACAGAAAAACGAGCTCACAACCCAACTGATGTAACTGTCACCCTTCTGCACGTCATCTTTATCATCACAATAAAAAATCAATTGTGGGCTGGGAAGGAGGCTCAGTGGTAGAGTTCTTGCCTTGCATGCCTGAGGCCCTAGGTTCAATTCCTCAGCACCACATAAGCAAAAAAGCTGGAAGTGGCGCTGTGGCTCAAGTGGTAGAGTGCTAACCTTGAGCTGAAGAACTGAGGGACAGTGCCCAGGCCCAGAATTCAGGCCCCAACCAGCAAAAAAAAAAAAAAATTAATTGTAATATGGACTATCCCTCTCTCCCCACACACTCTTCCTGAGATATCTCACCCGGCCCTGAGATGGTCTCCAAGCACTCTGTTCCCACAGTGCTAGAAGGCAGAGAACAGAGTCCAGCCCCAGTGGTCACCCCATGTTTGGCAAATCTGTCTGTAGCAGGTATTTATTGAATAGTTGAATAGAGAAATCACACACACACACACACACACACACACACACACACTTAGAAAAGACAGAAGTTGGGCACCAGTGGCTCACACCTGCAATACCAGCCACTCAGGAGGCTGAGATCTGAGGGTCAATATTCAAAGCCAGCCTAGGCCAGGAAGGTCTGTGAGACCAAAAAGCAAGAGGTGGAGGTGTGACTCAAGAGGCAGAGCCGCCAGCATTGAGCAAAATCAAAATTAATTAATTAATTAAAAATTAAAAAAAACTCAGGGGCAGCGCTCAAGCCCCACAACTGGCACCAAAAAAAAAAAATCTAATTAACTAAAAGAAGACAATGTGAAAGAGAAGAGATGCCAAGATATCAGATAAGATCAATTACAAAGGGGGGGACCCAAAGAAAGAATAAGAAAGCAAATCACCCATTAAAAGAAGACCCACTGGACATGGGTACTGAGGAGCCGCCAGCCCTGAGGCAAATCAACCTGGAGACCCTGGGCCTCACTTTCCCCCATCTCTTAAATGAGAAGCCGGCAGTGGACATCTTTCTAGCAGGTCAGAGCTGGACGTTTCCGGTTTCCTCTAATCCACCAGACCAGACAACCCCTGCCCCCAGCTTCATTAACTCATTCATTCCTTCACTTAGTCCACACGTGTGTATTTCATTAGGTGCTACTAGTCACTCAACAATGTTAAATACAAGTGCTGAATTGAAATCTCTCTCCGCGCCCTGGAGAAGTTCACATACTTCCCGTTCTCCAGCAGGGTGCGTGAAGAGAATTTCGGGGCACCAAGTACACCCAAAATCCTGAGCAGGTGCCGGTAGCTTCGAGAAGGCCCAGAGAAAGGCCACAAGGCCACTAACCTGGGAGGAGCATGGACATCCAACCACGAGCACGCCCTTCCAGCTCATACCACCACTCTCCCATTCCTGCCCCCAGGGGCTGAGGCACCCAATGGGTTTTGTGCCACCGCCAGGGCCTGGGCAGGCCCTGAAGCCCACCCCTCTCTGGACTGCCTGCTGCTGGCCCAGCCCCGGCATCCTGGAAGAGGACATCAATCCCACCACTAATCTCCTGTCTCTGGAGAATCCCTTGTGGTTGAAAGAGGAGATCCACTCTAATAAAATGTGAACAACTCATTAGACCCATAACTCCCCTTTTGATCTCTATTTACAGAGAGGGTAGGGGAGGGGGGTGGAGGGACTCCACGAGGATGGGGCTGTGCACACCCAATGGCAGAGAAGGGAAAATGGGAGTCAACTGTGAGGAAGAGCTTTCTAGAATTGTCAGGGAAGCTTGGAGGATGGGGCTGAAAAACAAAACAAAACAGAAGAGCCTTGCCTGGCCAAGACCATCCACACCCCACCCCCTTGGGTCAACCTTTATCTTTGTAGTTCAAAAGAGGAACTGCAGGGGGGGGAAGGAGGCATGTCTCCGTTGATAGAGTGCCAGCCAATAGGGTCAGGGACCAAGTTCAAATTCAAAATGGAAAAAGGAAAGAGAAGCACACTAGCTTGGAACCACCAAACCCAACCACACACAGCCACAGAGGCGTGTCTCCGTTGATAGATTGCCAGCCAATAGGGTCAGGGACCAAGTTCAAAACGGAAAAAGGAAAGAAAAGCACACTAGCTTGGAACCACCATGCCCAACCACACATAGCCACAGAGGCGTGAACCACACATAGCCACAGAGGCGTGTCTCCGTTGATAGAGTGCCAGCCAATAGGGTCAGGGACCAAGTTCAAGTTCAAAACGGAAAAAGGAAAGAGAAGCACACTAGCTTGGAACCACCACGCCCAACCACACACAGTCAAACGGCCAGTTCTCCCTGCCCCTTCCTCACACCCTGCCTCAGACAACTGAAGGGACGTCAGCCCACAGAGGGGAGCACAGATGTCATTGTCAGTTGATTCTTGAACAGCGAAACATAAAATGCCATCATCATCTTCCCTGTCCTCTCCCGCCCCATCCTCAAATCCAGCAGAGATGAGAAGGATCTGGAAAGATGTCTTATGATGTAAAAAACATGCTGAGAGCCAGATCCACTCAGCCTGCTTCTCCCTGCTGAAGATCACTTCCTCCATCTGCTGATTTCAGCCCCGGTGCTGTTCCCTACCTGGCCTCCCCTGCACCAGGCCCTACCCATGGGGGCCATGAGGCCAAAAGCCAAGAGGACAGGGAAGAATCTGCTGCCATCTTTCTAGATGCAAGGTCCTACAGTTCCCTCCGCCTCCAGTAGGAGCCGCTCTTCTCAACCAGACTAAATAAAAGAAGGAGGAGAAAGAAGCCAGGCACCAGCAGCTCACACCTGTCATCCAAGCTACTGAGATCTGAGGATAGAGGTTCAAAGCCAGCCCGGGTGGGAAAGTCTGTGAGTCTCTTGTCTCCAGTAAATTACTGGGAAAAGGTTGGAGGTAGTGGTGCTGTGGTTCAAGTGGTAGAGCACTCACCTTGAGCTCAAGCCCGCAGTGACAGCACCCAGGCACAGAGCTCAAGCCCCACAACAGCCAAAAAAAGCAACTGGTGTGCAGAGGGGGTGATTTTTCGAGAGGGATTTTTCTCCTCCCTTCCCTATCCTGCCATTTATCCTCACTTACTCCTCTGCCTGCTGCATCACCCCTAAGAAAAAAATCACCCAGTAGCAGAGGCAGACTTTCAGACAAGACAGGCTTCCTAGAGCCAAGGCCAATGAGTGAGAAGAGGAGGCAGGCCGGAGCCCATGGGCCACCATCTCCATGCAGGGACCCCAGCCCGGCAACCCAGAAACACGGCCCCCAGGGGGGCTGGGACTCCTCGCTTCACAGCACCACTGACCCTTCCTGGGAAGTCTTGGTTTCCTATTAATTTCTTGTCTTAATTGCATACCATGCGTGCTCCTCATTGCTGTTGCTATTAAAACTACTTTTGCTCCCACCAGCAACCTCGTCATGCATGACAGGGGGGAGGGGGCAGGAGGAGACAAAAAGCCAACCCAACTGGCAATTCATGCAGCCAGGAGGAGAGGAGAACAAAGGCTCCCCCCTCACCCCGACCCCTCGTCTTGGGGGTCCCCCCCACCCCACAAAGGCCCACCTGTGGCCACTCCCCCAAAGGCCTTGGCCAGTCGGAACCCCTCACCCCCACTCGGGTCCTGCCCCTCCACATTCTCCTCATGCCCTTTCTCTTCTCTTCCTCTGCACCCACCTTCTGTCACCCCTCCCTCCCCATTGCTGGTGGGTCCTGGGGTCCACACATGACAGCTGGAAACCTGGCTTTGTCCTACTGGGTGAGTGGGGAGGGACGGGGGCTGAGACCCTGCCATCGCCCCAACCCACTCCACGCCAATCACTGGGAGACCCAAAGGTACTCACCTGCGAACTCTACCTGCAATCATGGCCCACCCCACCCCTGCCTCTGAGCTATTCTGAAGAAAGATGAAGAGTTCTCCCAGCCCACCTCCTTCCTGGAGCAAGCAGGTGGAGAAGCCAGCTGAGGGACCTCCAAAGTGAGCAAGCACCTCGAGGATGTGTGGAGGCGGTGGGACTCGAACCTCTCACTCTGAGACACCTCGGGCACAGACTGGAGTCTCACACACACTCTGAAACAAGAGGAGATGACTGGGCATCTGGCTGACATCCATCCGCCCTTTCTGGCCAATTCTTTTTTTTTTTTTTTAATAATCATCTACTACAGGGCAGAGGGACGAGCGCCTTCCGTTGACTCTCCATCTCAATGGTTCCAAAGCATTGCTGATTCGCTTTTTTAAGACCAGAGATGGGAAAATAAGTAACACACATAAAGAAAGGGATGAGATATCGGGAAAGCATTATTGATGATTCTGCTCTAGATTCCTTCCAGACCTTGATCCCAAGCTCAGGCTGGTGTGTACCTGTTCCCTGAGTTTGCAGCTGTCTGTTGAGTGAGGCAGGAAGGTGGGCCCTGGAAGATCAGAAGCTCCAGCTGTTGCCACCCCTAGCTGGGTCGTGATCCCATCTTGTTTTTCCCTCAAGAGTTACCTTGGCTTGCCCAAGTGGCTCATAGAAGAATCATTTAACTAAGTCTTTCTTCAGCTCTCCTCCCCCGCCCCCACACACACATGCACACACACATTAAGATGCTGCCTAACCGACATTTTGCCATATTGTGAAAATGGATGAAAGGGGAAGGTGGGGGAAATGGAAGTATCCATGCGATTTTCAGGGCTGGTAAGACACACACACACACACACACACCACACACGCACGTACGTGCGGGGTCAGTACCATCCCTTTGTTCAGCACAAAAGCTCTCTCACGTGTGGACTCCCTTCCCACACACCCTGCATTTTGAACTCAGGGAGAGAGCCATTTGCAACTGAGGAGCTCCAGCAGTTTGCCCCCAAAAAATAGGGAGGGAAGGGGGAGGTGGGAGGAATGTGTGGGTATAAATAGATGTGTAGACACAGGAGAAATTTACAGCTCAGAGAGAGAACACATGGTGTGGAGGATGATTGAAAAACATAAAGAAATAAAGAAATCTCCCCCCCCCACACACACACAAATCCAAATGAAAAAGCAGATTACAGACACAGTCCCTCCTTGCCCAGCTCAGGATTTTAAGGTCTCCCTCAGCGACCCCCTAGGGGGGGTGGAACCTGGCAATCCTGCCTCTCCAGCCAGCCTGGACCCCTGGGCGACCTGGCCTCCAGGGATGGGAGGCAGCACGGGACCAGCAGTCTGCCCTCGAGATGGCCGCAGTGACCCTTGCTGTAATCCTCTCTCCTGATTTTTAATGTAAGGGTGCAGATCATTAGGATGGGGTGGAAAGATGGAGCCAGGAGATAGGGGGGTGGGGGTGGGGGTGGAGACATTAGGCAGAAGGGGAGAAGTGGGGGGGGTTGGAATCTAGATAGCTGGAGCACATGGGCTGGGGAGGAGGCTCAGTCGTAGAGCGCTTGCCTTGCATGCATGAGGCCCTGGGTTCGATTCCCCAGCACCACATAAGCAAAAAGAAAAAAGCCGGAAGTGGCGCTGTGGATCAAGTGGTAGAGCGCTAGCCTTGAGCTTAAAAAGCTGAGGGACAGTGCCCAGGCCCAGAGTTCAGGCCCCACGACCGGACCCCCCCCCCAAAAAAAGAAAAAAGAATAGATAGCTGGAGCTCTTGGCGAAGACAATGGCATTTAACTAGAAAATCATCATTCACCCAGACGCCTACCCACCCTCCCACCTGCCCCCTGCCAGGATCCCCCAATAAAACCTGTTTGATGATGGAGGGGAAAGAGGCCGCCTTCTTTGTTAGAAGTCTTCCCCCCCCCCAAAAAAAAGCATTATTTTTCAGATCCGTTTTTTGGGGTGAGAGACCCAAAAATAAATGAATAAAGAATCACTTGAAGGGAATGAATAGTAGAGACCCCTTTTGTGTGTGTGTGTGTGGTCCGGGAAGGGGACAGGGGTGCGGGGAGCCCCTTGAGCCCTGTGAGGAGTGGGGGGGGGCACGGCCGGCGCGGGGCTCACCTGTATGGGTAAGAGCCGAACCTGTAGCCCGGCCGGTCAGGGCAGCGGCCAGCATTGGTGGGTGGCTCAGGCCTGGGGTGCTGCCTGTCATATCCACTTGGGAGGGAGCCAGGGAGCTTGCATGGAAATCTGGCCCTGGGGTCCGAGGGCACGGTGGGGCGGCCCCAGCATGGGTGGCGGGGTGGCGGGCCGGTGGGCTGGCGGGCAGTCCAGTGGGTCGGTCGGTGGGTGGCCCCGGTTCCCCCCTCCAGTGGCCCGAGGGTGGGGCTCCTACTGTCGGTGGGGCTCCGCGCCTGGCTCTTCTTCCTGACCCTCCTCTTCCTCACAGAGGCTCAGCAGTGGAAGCTTGGGGTGGAGCAGCAGGGAGCCAGCTGTGTCCCCCTGGCGGCGGTGGAGCATGGCGCCGCCGCCCCTTCCTAGGGGGGGGGAAGAGAGAGAGAAAGAGGGTCAGTGTGGAGGGGGGCGTGCTCCAGGAGACATCCCAAGTGGGTAGCAGTGGAGGGGGAGAACCGCACCCCGAGTGCGTGTGTGTGTGTAAGGGGGGGCGCAGGGCAGCGCCGGGACGGGCGACCCGAGGGGGTCGGGGGGCGGGGGGGGGGGGAGGCGCGCACACGGGCACGCGCGGGCCAGCACCGGCAGTCACTCACACTGGCTTCGGCTGATGCGGCCGAAGCCCCGGGCTGTGGGGGCTGACAGGTAGGGGGCACCCGGATCATGGCTGCGCTGGCGGCTGCGGCGGTGGCGGCGGCGGGGCCTCCTCCTCCTCCTCTCATTCCTCCTTTATCTCCTTCCTCCTCTCCTTCCTCCTTTTCCTCCTTCCTCCTCTTCTTCCTCCTCTCCTTCCTCCTCCTCCTACCCTGGCTTGTGCAGACAGCTCTGCAGGTGCCCGTGCCACAACCGGGGCTCCGCTCGCAGGCCTGTGCTGGCTCACACACGCTCAGCCCCGCAGGCCCCCGCCGTGCTCCCGCCCCCCCCCCCCCGCGCGCGCTGCCGCTGCCATTCCCCCCGCCCTTACGCATATGCGCACTGCCCGCTGTCCCCTGCGCACGCCCCCACCACCATCCCCCTTGCGCACTGTCCCGCCCCTTCTGCACGCACGCGTCCTCAGGGGCTTCACCTGCCATGCCAGCCCCGTGCAGGACCCGGGAGAAGGGAGGGATCCCCAGGGCCCAGGGGGATCCCCAGGGCCCAGCCCCGGCCCCGCCCCCGAAACCCGCAGAGAACCACAACAAGCCCCCCGGGATCCCCTCGACCCCCAAAACCCGCAGAGATCGACAGCGAGGTCCCCGCAGCCCAGCCCCGCCCCCCGCAGGCCCGACCCTGGGCGCTCACCGCGGCTCCGTGCGCGCGGGCGGGGGTTGGGGTCAAGGGTCGGGCCGCCTCCCTCCCGTGGCAGGTTTACCTCAGTTGGTTGATTGGCGTCTGGAGCACTCTGGGAGGAACCGGGCGGCGCGGCAGCACCCCAGGACCGCACAGGAGGCCGGGCCATGGCTGGATTTGGGGTTCACACCCCCGAGGCTGCACACACAGCACACGCAGGCGCGTGCCCCACCAGCGGGCCTGCACCCCCGCCTCTGCCCTGCGGGATCGCGAGCACCCTAGCTGGGGGCGGCGGCCCACATCAAGCGCCAGGCACTGGGTCGAACTGGGGGATACCCGAGGCCAAACCCCAGTTGGCGGAGCCTCCTGCTGGCCGCTGAGGCGATGAAGGGGCCCAGGCCGTGGGCGGGGCTGCCCCTGGGTGCCTCTGATTGGCTAAACTCCTCCGTGGGGGCCTCTGATAGGTTGAGAGGTATGATTGACAGGCGGTAATTTGCATACGGTGGCCTTGGCCAGGTGGCCAGGCGCATGCTAGGCTTGGTTCCAGCCTTTTAGGAGCCTAGGCGCAGCCGAGGGCCACCGCCATCTCCCCTGGAACCCGTATCAGAGCCCAGGCTGGGAAGTCTGCGGGGTTCTCCAGAGTTCCAGCTAACCAGCACAAAACCCGGAGTGGAGCTGTGGTTCAAGCGGTGCAGCGCCAGCCTCAAGGGGAAAGTGCAGCCTGCAGGCCCAAAATTCAAGGCCCGGAGTTTGATCCCTGGGAAGGTGCAGACTGAGATAAGTGCAAGCAGGATGGGGGGTCCAGGGCACCCCGCAGTCCCCAGCCTCCCCGACACTCGAGCTGGAATCACACCTGTCACGCCTGTTCACACGGTTCACAGTTCACACCCGCTCGTTCGCGTGCAGACCGTCTGTCTCGGGTGGGTGCTCTGTCGCCAAGCCAGGCCCCGGCCCACTTTGCACCGGCTTCCTGTGCAGGACCTAGCAGGACTGCGGCCCGCTGGTTCTAGACTTCTCCTTAAAATCGGAATGGCAACCCGGCTTTGTCCACAGGGGACTATGTCCAGCCGATTTTGCTGCCCCTTGCTGGGCCTCCAGACTCCGGCCTCCAGATCTCAGCGAGGACTCCAGACATGATCCTCCAGATCTCAGCCTCCTGTGTAACTAGGATGACAGGTGTGAGCCACTGACACCCGGCTACTTTTACACATTTTTACAAACAACTTGGCCTCTGTGAACCACAGACCTTTCATTAAAACTATATCAGGAGCCAGGCAGCTTTTTCAAATCTGAAACGCCATTCCTTGATGTGACAAATTATGATGTCCTGGCACACCTCCTCACCACCCCAAAGGAAAGTGCGTTCTAATGAGACAAGGGGTCTGACTGTATTCCCCAGCAATGCTTATTGAGAAAAACAAATTCTCACCGAGGACTGAGAGAGAGGCAATGCCAGATACATACATACATACATACATACATACATACATACATACATACATACATACATACATACATACATGCATGCATGCATGCATGCAATACAGAGTGCCTCTTTCTGTATGTCTATAATGTATATGCATATACGTTAGCTTGTATTAGTATTACAGGTGTTTCATTGTACATTTCCACACAGATTATCAATATATTGCAGTCCCACCCCTTCTAGCACTCTTTCTCCCCTTCCCAGAACAATTTCAACAGGTTTTTTCCTTCCACTTTCACAGTTGCCAGCAATCTACTTTAATCCATTTATCTATCCCACAGCTTCACATCCAGAAAGAGCAAGGAGATGAACAGGGCAATTGTGACTTGTTCTTGTACCAGAAAGTCTTTCTCTCTCTGGGGCAAGCTACCAACAACCTAAGTCTCTAAGGAGCTGATTCGAGCTTCATAAATAACATCTCACTAAACCCGTTTCCAGTTCAACTTGCGCTTGCATTCAGCTTCATCTCCAGAGTGCTCAGCATCACTTTCAAAATACCCAGCCAAAGGGGCTGGGGGTAGGGTGGGGGTGGAGAAGGGGACAGGGAAAACTAGGTTGAGATCACCAAGGATCATGATTAAAATATCCTTGGGCCAGGCACTGGTGTCTCATGCCTGTCATCTCAACTACTCAGGAGGCTGAGATCTGAGGATTGGCTGTTCAAAGCCAGCCCGGGCAGGAAAGTCCATGAGATTCTGATCTCCAATGAACCACCAGAAACCAGAAGTGGAGTTGTGGTTCAAGTGGTAGAGCACCAGCCTTGGGTGAAAAAGCTCAAAGACAGTACCCAGGCCCTGAGTTCAAGCCTCAGGACCAGCATATACACCAAATATACATAAATGTATAAGCAAAAATCAATAATGACCATTATTGACCATGATTCATTATATAAATCATTACTCCCTTGGGATGCCCCACATAGTGAACAATGGAAACAAAAGGTTTTTCATGCAAGTCATAAATGCTGAAGGAATGACAGGAGAAAATTGCTAATTTCCAACCTCACGTGTAATAATTATCAGTGAATGCTAGTAAATGCTTTTCCGATGATAGCCGTAGGCAAGGCACAGTTACTTGTGTCTGAGTCGCTTTCTTTTGTTCCTTCTGGATTAGCATAAATTAATTGCACATAGGGATTTTATTGTCATATTTACATCTATGTGTCTAGTGTACTAACATCAAATTGCCTGAGCTTTTTTCATTCAAGGTTGCCACTCTACCACTTGAGCCACAGCTCCACTTTGGGTTTTGTTGGTAGTTCCTTGGAGATAAGAGTCTCCCGGACTTTTCCTGCCCAGGCTGGCTTTCAACTGTGATCCTCAGATCTCAGCTTCCTGAGTCTCTGGGATGACAGGTATGTAACTTTTTTAAAATTCAATCATAATAAAAGGCTAAAAGGACCCGAGTTCAATTCCCTGTACAAGCACAAAAAAATTAAAAATTTTAATTTTCCCAGTGTATAAGAATGTGGGGCTTTCTGACAGTGGATATTTCTGTGTGTCTTTAGAGATTTTTTTCATTGTGGTTTTCATTTCACTTTCTGGAACGTTTTTGGTTTTAGAGGATGCTGCTACACTCCTGGGAAGAGATTTTCCTTGGCTCCTTGTCCTGTGCCCCCTTTATCTGGGTTTGAGTCTGCACTAGCACTGTCAAGCTGAACGTAGCCCATCCTTCCTCCTGAACATGTTTATTTAGCATGGTGTTATTGAAATTTTCTGAAGGCCTGGTAAAATTTGCTATTGACACCAGCTGGCACTGGGGTGGCACTGTAGGAAGATTTTTAATTACTAATTCAACCTCTATATATTTCAGACCTATTTAGACTTCTATTTCTTCTTGGGAATTTTTTTTTGAGAATTTGTATCCTTCTGGAATATTAACTATTTCACCTAACTTGCCTAATTTGTTGCATTAAATAAAAATAGCTCTGAATAGTGCCAGATGCTGGTGGCTCACACCTGTCATCCTAGCTACTCAGGACACTGAGATCTGAGGATCGTGGTTGGAAGCCAGCTCAGGCAGGAAAGTCCGTGAAACTCTGATCTCCAATGAACCACCAAGAAAAGTTGGAACTGGAGGTGTGGCTCAAGTGATAGAGCACCAGCCTTGAACCAAAGAACTTCAAGGACAGCACCCAGGCCCTGAGTTCAAGCCCCAGGACTGGCATCAAAGAGAAAGGGGTGAGAGGGAACAGAGAGAGAGAAAAGGAAGGAAGGGAAAAAAAAGACAGACATGGGAAATCCACTTGGGTCTTTGTGAGAATGATAGACAAAGTTTTGACCTAACTAAGCATTGTTCAATTGTGCCAAGATGTGGAGCACAATTTAGTGGCCCTCCTGTGGTCATTCAAGGCCTGTGGCTTTTGTGTCTCAAGTACTAGGATGTTCCCTGATGCAGTGCAGTTCAAACAGCCACAAACCAGCCAATAAGCCCCAATGCAAGGCAAGACAAGGCCTCTTAGAATCCTTCCCTGGGCTGATGGAACCCACTAGTAAAGGGCTGCTTGTCCTTCACAGGGCTGGGGGGGGGTCTGTCTGTCCCCTGTCCTCTTGTCTCTGAGGGTGGGGCCAGCTCATGTCGATCCTGAAAAGGCCCAGTTAAGTCCTGCTGTCTGAGACTGGCCAGGTGCTGAGCCGCCTTTGTGGAGGCCTTCTGCTGGAATGTTTGCAGAGAATGGAAGGCAGCAGGGTGTGCCCAAGCTATTGTGTCAGAAAAGTCACCAGCCAAGAAAGCAAGGACACATGCCCTCGACAAACACGTCCAAGCCCTGCGCCCAGAAAGGGGGCCTAGAGCTAGGAACAGCTGGGGACAGCTGGCAGCCTCAGTACACCAGCATGGAGAACATGAAGAAAACCCACAGGGGACACGATGGACAGCAAGGTGGTCCGGGCCGGCCCCAGGGATGGATTTGCTAACCTGTGCTCTTCTTCAGTCCAGGCTGGCCCAGTGAGAACAAGAACTGCCCCGTAGTCTGTATCTTCATCCCAGCCACTCAAGAGGCTGAGATTGGAGGATCGTGGTGAGAAGCTCAGCAGGAAAGTCCTTATCTCCAATGAACCTTCAAAAGGCCAGAAGTGGAGCTGTGGCTCAAGTGATAGAGCACCAGCCTTGAGCACAAAAGTGGAGAACGGTGCCCAGACCCTGAGTTCAAGACAGAGGATTGGCACTCACTCACACACACACACACACACACACACACACACACACACACACACACACACACACACACACACACACTCACCCCAAAATGTTAAAATATCAAATTTGAGAAACCAAGTTAAACAGCACCCAAGACTAGATACTTCGTTTGGCCTGAGGAAGTTCACTGTGAATCTCTGAGGACACATGGGCAGCTTTTGTGATGATTTTGACCCCTGACCCCAGGAGACCATCAGGATCTCATGAAATGATAATGTTCTTCCCAGACTCAGAGTGAGGCCCAGTGTATGATCTTTTTTCTTTTTTTTCTTTGTCGATTGTGGGGCTTGAACTCAGGGCCTGGGCACTTCCCTGAGCTCTTCTGCCCAAGGCTGGCGCTCTACCACTTGAGCCACAACTCTCTATCTGCCCTTATTTATTTATTTAATTTGGTGGTTCCTTGCAGATAAGAGTCTCATGATCTTCCCTGGCTCAGGCTGGCCTCAAACCTTGATCCACAGATCTGAGCCTCCAGAGTAGCTAGGATGACAGGCGGGAGCCACCAGCAATAGGCTGTGATGATTTCTTAAAGCAACAATAGAAAACGGATAACCGAAACTGCAGGTATCTTCCCTCTGCCCCTGCCCATCTGCCTTTTTGACACTTGTATCAACATAGAACGATTTGGAATCAACCCTGAGAGTAGCTGAGCTATGTATTCTGTCCACAGCTCCTGTCCACGGTTCCTGTCCACAGCTCCTGTCTACCTTTTGAAGCCTTGTATGAATCTGAGACAGAATAATGTTAAATAACATGTTGGGTGGCCCAGAAAGAGACCCATGCCATTAGTTAATGAGAAGAAGAGATAGTAACTAATGAAGACAACTAATTGAGTTTTTGGATCCCTGTGGAGTGGGAGGAATCCAGGAGAGCTGACCTACACTACACAGATTCACCAGAGACTTAATATGAATCAAAATGGCAATTCATCATGTTAAATGTAGGGCATATCTTCCCAGTGGTTAAAGTGTCTATGTCCATAAGAAAGGAAACCTTCCTGTGATCAGATCAACTGGTAGATTTAATTAAATAGGCCTACAGCGACTGATTGGTTGAGGATGGGAGCAAAGATGGGTGATCGCTGCGGGTGTCATTGGCTGTGCTGATCAGACCCTGCCAGCTGCCCGGCTCTTCACTGCCCTTGCAAGAATTCTACAAGCCAGGCGCCTGTCATCCCAGCTACTCAGGAGGCTGAAATCTGAGGATCACAGTTCAAAGCCAGCCAGGGCAGGAAAGTCCATAAGAGTCTTGACTCCAATAAACTACCAAAAAACCAGAAGTTGCACTGTGGCTTAAGTTGGTAGAGGGCCTGCTTTGAGCAAAAGAGCTCAGAGATAGTGCCCAGGCCCTGAGTTCAAGACCCATGACCACCAAAAAAACAGAGAGAATAGCTGTCTTACAGTATTGACATGCTTGTGGGACCAAGTGACAAGACGTGTTCCGACCCTACACTCCTGTGTGAACTTAGAGCTCTAGAGACTTGAGCCATTCCACTCTGTGAGTGTGTGTGTGTGTGTGTGTGTGCCAGTCATAGATCTTGAACTCAGGGCCTAGGCACTGTCCCTGAGCTCTTCAGCTCAAGGCTGGCACTCTACCACTTGAGCCACAGTGCCACTTCTGGTTTTCTGGTGGCTCATTGGCAGTAAAGTCTCACGGACTTTCCTGCTCAGGCAGGCTTTGAACCCTGATCCTCAGATCTCAGCATCAGGCCCTCAGATCTCCCCAGATCCACACCAGGAGCCCAAGCCAGCACTGTGCAATATCCCAGTGCTGTCCGCATCAACCTCGCTCAACCTTGAGGAAGACTGGTCGCCCCTTGAGCTGAGGAAGATGCTGAAATCAGGGGCCTGGGGCAGGGTGGTAGCCGTCGTGTGCTTTCACCCATGTTTTGACTCCTATCACCTTCCACTGGCCGAGACACTTATCACAAGCACTCAGGCAAACAGAGTCCTCCTCCCTCTCCAACAAGGTACTGATTCTCAGTCCTGGGAAGCCAAGCCCCACTGCCTTCGGTAGGATCGCTGTAGGAAAGGGAAGCAGGGAGGACAAGGGGTGGGGTGGGGGGGGGACTCAGCTGACCCACAATGGCTCCTGACGGAGAGCAGAGCTGAGTGGGGCCTCCCAGGCTGTCTCCCCCTCATCTAGTAACTGAACAGAAGCCAGCACAGAAATCTTTCTTTGGGAAAACTTTAAATAAAGAAGAGCTCCATCTCCTAGGAAACCACTCCCCTCCTCGTTGTGTCTCTGCTCAGAAAAGATGTCCAGCATTCTCTCTTCCCCTCCCCCACTTGTTCTAACACCCCATGCCATGCCTTCTCCAAAAAATCACACACACACACACACACACACACACAAATCACCCAGTCACACAAGGCACCACAAGCGCTCAGTGTCAACCACGACTGTGGCCAACCCAGACCCCAACGCACCAGCAAGGCCCAGCACCCACTTGGAAAAGATGATGGGGGATTTCAGACATGCTGTACCTAGAAGCATCGAGATCCACGGGGAACAGATGGCACAGGAAAGAGACTGCAACTCCACCTTCCCACCCGGCCATGACCTTCAGAATTCAGCAAAGGCCTCATCATTATTCTCAGAGCAGGCGAAGCTGAGACTCATGTCTCCCAGATTTGGGGAGGGAGGTTGTACCCACTCGCATGTTCTGGTGGAATGGTGAGGCAGGGGATGAAAGGCCTACAAGGAATGGCCAGCACCCCAGGTTTAAGCGAGGAAACTGCAGAAGAGGGGACTGTGGTGTTGGAGGGGAGGAGTCTCAAGAAAAGTTGAAGGTGGCTGGTGCTTGGTAGCTCATGCCTGTCATCCCAGCTACTCAGGAAGCTGAGATCTGAGGATCACAGTCCAAAGCCAGACCTGGCAAGGAAAGTCTGTGAGATTCTCATCTCCAGTTAGCTGCCCAAAAGACTGTGACTTAATATGCTAGGGTGCTAGCCTTGAGGGGAAAAAAAAAAGCTTAGGGACAGTGTCCAGGCCCTGAGTTCAAGCCCCACAATGAGCAAGTAATAATAATAATAGTGATAAGAACCTTGTTTTCTTCACTTGGTTTAACACAAGGGCTAGTCCAGGTGACGTGGCTACAAGGTAAAATACATTTCTTTTCATCTAAATGCTCTTTGGGTGCTTTGCTTGCGAATTCAGTGCAGTCTCCAAGTATACAAAAAAGAAAAAGGAAAAAAAATGTGAAATTAAAAGACCAAAGAGGAGAGTAATTGGATGGCTCCATTTGGGAGGGACAAGAAAGCATGTGCAAAAGAAAATGTGCTTAAAAGCCAAAGCAAGCCAGGGTCTTTTATTTCGCCCATGGCACAAGCAATTGGACGAGCTGCCTCCTCTGTGTGGTCAGTGCAAAGAGGAAATGGTTTTGAAACAGTGGAAATGTGCCAGGTTCACAGCCACCTTGGAAGAAATAAAACTCAGGGCCTGGGACACTGTCCCTTGGCTTTTTGTTTTATGCTCAAGGCTGGCGCTCTACCACTTGAACCACAACCCTGCATCCAGCATTTTGCAGTCCAGTGGAGCTAAGAGTCTCATGGACTTTCCCAACCTGGGCTAGCCTCAAACTGTGATCCTCAGATCTCACCCTCTTGAGTAGCTGGGAAGACAGACATGAGCCACTGACGCTCATATGATATATATTTCCTGTTGCTTCACTCTGTTCTGGTTAGCTATAGCCAGAGAATGCCACCCGTAGAGGTAGCTGGATAAGAGAAAGCCACCGGTGGCTGGGCCTTAGCATTCTGCGTGCATGGTTGGTGCCTCATGAAACCTCAAGTGGAGACCCAGGACTGAGAACCCGGAGGACCTGCTTCATCTGTTGTCATGTTACCCCACTTCACAGCCCAAGGCCTGGATGGAGATCTCACCCAGCCACGGGCAGGCAGAGTCAGAACCACAGGGCTCTACCTGGATCACACATGACACAGACAAGACACCAGGAGCAGCCACAGGAGCATGCCTGGGTGTGGTTCAGTAAGCTTCTCTGCTACTTCTTTGCTCCTGTCCCAACTGTCTGCTCCCTACTCCTTCCTCCCCACTGCCTCCCCTACCTCCCACACCATCTGGGCAGCCTGGCTTCCATGCTCCAGGCTTCCAGGTGGCCCTTGCAGATCCCGGACCACAGAGAGCTGCGTGGACTGGAGTGGGCAGCCGTGGACTGGCTGGCTTATTCAGTGTTTGCCTGCCTGCTTGGTTGGTTGATGGTTGGCTTTTTGGCTGGTTAATTCATTGGTTGGTTGGCAGTTGGTTCATTCATTCACGCATTCATTGGTGATTGGTTTGTTGGTGATTGGATGTTTGGTGAGTTGGTTAGCTGGTTAGTAATTGGTTTATTCACTCATTTGTTGGCAGTGGGTAAGTAGCTTGATGGTTAGATGTTTTTGGTTAGTTTTAGCTAGTTGGCTGGTTGGTTAGTAGTTCATGGCTCATTCATTTGTTGTTGGTTGGTTGGTAGTTGGATGTTTATTCTTTCATTGGTTATTGGTTAGTTGGTTGGATGTTTTTTGGGTTAGTTTTGGCTGGTCAGTTGGTTGGTTAGTAGTTGATGCTCATTTATTTGTTGATGGTTGGTTAGTTGGATGTTTATTCTTTCATTGGTTATTGGTTAGCTGGTTGGATGTTTATCTAGTCAGTTGGTTGCTTAGTAGTTGATGGCTCATTCATTAGTGATTGTTTGGTTGGTTGGCTGGTTAGTAGTTGATAGTTCATTCATTCACTCACTGGTGATTGTTTAGTTGGTTAGTTAGTACTTGATGGCTCATTCATTCATTCATTGGTGATTGGTTAGTTGGTTAGTAGTTGCTGGTCATTCATTCATTCATTGGTAATTGGCAGGTTCATTCATTCAACTGTTCTCTTCCTCTTCCTTGAGGGACAAAGCTTCTAAACTCAGCAAAATGGAGGTTCTGCTCACCCTCATCTTTATGTTTCTTTCCTGCATGGGAACTGTCCACTGAGTTCTCCTGGGCAGTGATCCTTAGATCTCAGCCTCTTGAGTAGCTGGGAAGACAGGCATGAGCCACTGATGCTCATATGACATATGAGCAAGGCAGTGGCACCAGCTCCGTACTGCTGGGCTAAGCTTCCCGGCTGCGAACCGAGTGAATTAAAACCATGGTGGGGGGGGGGTGCAAGGACAAAAAAAAAAGTCCAAAAAATGAGAATCAGCCCTATTTCCAGTGCTAGCTTTCTGATGACAATCGTGCTTGAGGAAACCGTAGTTCAACAGTGGAAATGCACAGCTCACTTGCGGTCTGCAATGCAATGTGGGATGGGACGACTTGGGGTACAGGGAGCCAGTTAGAGGCTGATGTGGGAAAGAGGATTGGAGAGAAATAGAACACCAAAAGATTTTTCTGGGGCTCGCACCAAGATTTGAATCTAGAGCCTCATTCTTCCAAGGCAGAAGCACTACCATTTGAAACATAAGCTCAAATACTTTTTTCCTTAGGTTCTATTTTTTTTCCAGAAAGGGCATCATGCTTTTGCCTGGGCCTGCCTCAAACCTTGATCCTCCTACCTACACCTCCCATATAGCTGAGATTATAGACATGTGCCACCATGCTCTTTCTATTGAGGTGGGGGGTGGGGCAGGCAGTCTCACTAACTTTTTGCAAAAGCTGGCCTGGAACCATGAGCCTCCTTGCATAGCTGGGATTACAGGCATGAGTCACTGGTGGCCGGTGATGCAGAGATTTTCTGTCTACCATTGGTTGGACCCATAGATGTGGCCCAGGTGAATATGGAAGGCTGGCTGTCTTTGGTTTGGGGAAGTCATGTAAGGTTTATCAGTGAAGTCTGACCTCATGACTCTTCTGTGTGTGTGGGACTGGACCACAAGCAATGTTTAAAGCCCCTGAGAGTCATGGCAGTGACCCCCTCAGGGAAAACATGACCCCTGCTGTGACAGAACGAAGAAATCCTGGACCCAGATGCATCAGATATGTGGTGATATGATGTCCTTTTCCTGACATTGATGTCCGGCTTGCTTGCTTCTCATAAGAACCATTCTTCGAGGGTAAATGGGTTGAATTCTTGCAGCAATCAGGAACGGAACACTTACAGTAATTGACATAATTAAGGTACCAAATGAGGAAGAGAGAAAGGTCCATGAAAGATCTCCAAGGGGAAGACTTACTTATTTATACAGTCTTTATTGAGTGTTTACTGGGTTGTATGTGGGTTTTTTTTTTAAATTTCACCAGGCAACTGATGGACCAAAATAACTCAAGAATGATCTCAGCTTCTAAGGTGGTCAGATTTGTGAAAAGGAAAAATAGTGAGAGCCGTGCAAACAGACGGTCACAATCAGTTATAACAACTTGCAAAGGAGAGGTTTTGAGGAAGACAGTTTTTTTAAGGGAGTCTTTAGGAATTTGTATTTCAGCTTACTCACAAATGAGAAGCCTGAGTTATCAAGGAGAGGGGAGGAAAAAGGAGAGGAAATAAAACTGTGAGATTTATTTTTTTATTTTTTATTAGTCCTGGGGCTGGACCTCAGGGCCTGGGCACTGTCCCTGAGCCTTTCACTCAAGACTGACACTCTACCACATGAGCCACAGCTCCACTTCCGATTTTCTGGTGGTTCATTGGAGATAAGAGTCTCATGGACTTTCCTGCCCGAGCTGGCTTTGAACCACAATCCTCAGATCTCAGCCTCCTGAGTAGCTGGGATGACAGGCGTGAGCCACTGGTGCTTGGCTTGAAATCACTTTTTGAGACTCAGAATGAACAAAGTATTTAAATTTTAAGGAAAATATTTAAATTTTAAAGCAAGAGACAATCAAACAGCAACACACATAACCACAATTTTTATTCAGCGTCTCGGAGATTGGGAGGTGAGGGGTGGGGTAATGGGAGGTCAAGAAATCTTGACATGGGACAATTCAGCATGAAACATTCACTTATCAACTGACATTTCTCTGTCCCCTTAAACCTGGGCTACAATTGACAAGAAAAATCTTTAAGCATTCATGGACTCCCGGGTAAAGGAACCAGAAGATGGCGGCTGCAGCTATTCACAGATGGAATGCTCTGTGCTAATAAAAAATAAATAAGCAAACTTAGAGCCAGGCGCCAGTGGCTCACGCCTGTCATTCTAGCTACTCAGGAAGCTGAGATATGAGGATCTCAGTTCAAAGCCAGCCTGGGCAGGAAAGTCCATGAGATTCTTACCTCCAGTGAACCACCAAAAATGCCACAAGTGGCTCTGTGGCTCAAGTGGTAGAGCATTAGCCTTAAATCCAAAGGCTCAGGAACAGCACCCAGGCCCTGAGTTCAAGCCCCATGACCAGCACACACACACACACACACACACACACACACACACACACACACACACACACACACACACACACAAGATAAACATTGTCCAAAAAGAAATGTACTTTTTATCTGACTTATAGAACTGTAATCCCTCTGTACATCACCTTTATAATAACAATTTTTTAAAGTAAAAATAAACACGTAACATAAAATAAACCACTTTAGATTTAGACATCGCTTGTAGCTTCAAAATTGCACAGAGCAGTTTCTGCGAGAGAACCTGCTGGAAGAAGCTGATCAAATGCTCGGTAACCCAAATGTTTTTTAATGGCCCAACCCACTAAAATTAAAATTAAATGGCAAAAAAGCCAACCCTGATGCCTGTGTCTGAATGGCAGGGGAGCCGTCACCTGGGGAGGAGAACATATTTACTTAAGCAGCACTCCTGTTCTCTCCGAGCCTCTTATGAACATGGGGTAATTAATGAAGTTTAAATTTCCCTAATGATCAGTCTTCGGCTCTGCCTAGGTGGGAAGCAGATGCTGACATCTGTCTTCTTAATCGGGAACTTAAAAAGCAAGGAAGTAGCCAGGCATCTGCCTGACATCCCAGAGATTCAGAAGGCTGAGATCTGAGGATCATAGTTCAAAGCCAGCCTGGGCAGGAAAGTCTGTGAGACTCTTATCTCCAATAAACCATGAGAAAAGCAGAAGTGGGGCTGTGGCTCAAGGGGTAGAGTGCCAACCTTGAGCTGAAGAGCTGAGGGACAGCACCCAGGCCCTGAGTTCAAGTCCCAGGACTGGCATCAAAAATAAAAGGTCAACAACATCATATACATATAACAGTACCTGGGCTATAGCTCAGTGGTACTGCACTTGCCTAATAAGCATGAAGCCCCAGGTTCAAACTCCAGCACTGGAAAAAGAAAACACCATATGCACACACACACACACACACACACACACACACACACACACACACACACACACACATGATAACCAACCTCTGGCACAAGGAAAATGCTTCTGGGGCAGATACTGTACCACGCACTACCCCACCTGTTGTCAGCACCAAAGGTGAACCTCAAAACTCTCATCACCAGCCCTCTGGTCTGCCCCCCAGCCATGCCCTGTCATCAGCAGTCCCAGCCCCACCCCAACCCCCAGACTTTCCTAAGAATCTCCCACAAACCAACCCCAAGGCTTACACAGCTCAGCCCAGTCTGTGTGCCAGTTCTCTGTACCTTAGCTCCTCATCCCAGGGGACACAACAATGGAGGGAGGGAAGGAAGGAAGGAAGGAAGGAAGGCAAGCAGGCAGACAGGGAGGAGGAAAGGAAGATAGGGAGGAAGGAAGAAGGAAGACGGGGGGAGGAAAGAAAAGACAGGAGGGAAGACAGGAGGAAAGAAGGAAGGGAAGGAAGAAGGGAGGGAGGAAGGAAGGAAGAAGGGGGAAGGAAGGAATACAGGGAGGAGTGAAGAAAAAAGGGAAGGCGGAAGGAAGGAAGAAGGGAGGGAAGAAAGGAATACAGGGAGGAGGGAAGAAGGAAGGAAAGATGGAGGGAGGGAGAGAAGGAAGGGGGAGGGAAGGAAAAGGAAGATAGAAGGAGGGAAGGAAGACGGAGGAGGGAGGGAGGAAGAAAAGAAGATAGGGAGGAGGGAAGAAGGAAGGAAAGGAGGGAAGAAGGAAGGAAGACAGGGAGGAGGGAAGGAAGTAAGCCAGGCCCAAAGAAGCATAGGTCCTATGGTTTCCCTTATTTGCAATATCTAGTATAGGTATGAGTCAAGCAGAAAAGGTCAGATAATGTGATGTTAGGAAAATGAACCCTTAAATATGTATTTTAATGTTTTCGTTTCTTTCATGCATGTGTTTCTAACGCATTTATAAGATTATTTCTTTGTTGCTTTGTATGTTCCTCCCCCACAGTGTAACCCCCACTTTCACTATATTTGATGTCAGTATAACATGTGGAGGAGATGGGGACAAACAAGTCGTTTAAGGATTCAGGTGGACCTGTTGCAACAATGAGAAGTACAAAATGTCATGTCAAAACCAACTTTACAATGTCGGTGTGGGGGGGGAGGGGGGTATAATTGGGTGGGGGGAGGAGGGAGGATCGCAGTTCAAAGCCAGCCAGGGCACGAAAGTCCTTGAGACTCTTATCTTCAATAACCCACAAGAAAACCAGAAGTGGCACTGTGGCTCAACTGGTAGAGCGCTAGTCTTGAGCTGAAGAGCTCAGGGACAGCGCCCAGGCCCTGAGTCCAAGTACCATGACCAACAAAAATACACGTGTGTGTCAAGCCTAGGACTTAATCACAAGGCCTGGGCACTGTCCCTGAGCAATTTGTGCTCAAGGCTGGTGCTCTATCGTTTGGGCCACAGCTCTACTTCCAGCTTTTTGGTGGTTCACTGGAGATGAGAGCCTTATCAATTTTCCTGACAAGGCTGGCTTCCAATCACGATCCTCACATCTCAGCCTCCTGAGTGGCTGAGAATCACAGAAATTAACCTTAATCTGTATGATTGTCACCAAATGGACAATTATCATTTCAATGTCTCAAGTACCGGATTGTTCGGCACAGTGTGTATATTGGTTCTAGAGCATTCTCCTCGTGTTATTTAACGACTTTCTCTGCCTGGTGGGAGGCCTGAAGCTGACAGAACCATGGGCTTAATTTGGCTTTGTTTTTCATTTTTTCAATTTGAGAGGGCCACCATAGTTCTGTTTTGTTGTTTTGTTTGCTTTTGCTACTGCTAGTCTATAGATGCGCATGGAAATCTGCAAAGAAAATGAATCATTGTCACATATGAGGTCATCTTCAACCTATGTTCTTCTCTAAGTTGTGTGTGTGTTAGTGTGTGTGTGTGTGTGTGTGTGTGTGTGTGTACGAGAGTGAGTATCAGGATTTGAACCCAGAGCCTCGAATGCCCTCACTTGGCTTTTTTGAAGGCTGGCAGCCGGACACTTAAATTCTGTGTCCATTCATGGGCTGCGTGACCCAATCTCTCTCTCTAGGAACTTTGTGACGTATATGTACCATTTGCGGTGATGATGGTAGCAGCCCCAACAAAGGACTCTTTTTAGGAGGACACAATTCTTGTCTTACTGAAGAACATGGCTCTCACACGTGATGGTGGTGGTAGTAGAGGAAGGGAAGGAGGGAGTTAAGAGCGGCTTCACTAGAGAAAACAGCCCTAGTTAGAGCTCAGGCTGACGACTAGGTTGTTAAATACAGATGTTGTTTGCCAAGTGTCATGGTACACCTCTGTAGTCCCAGCATGCCGGGGGAATATCAAGTTCAAGGACAGCCGGAGGTATCCAGAAAGGCCTGTTTCAAACGCCCAAGGAGCTGTGTGTACAGCACTTCCCTAGCGTGCACTTTTCCTCAACCTGAGATTTCTAGAATAGTCAATTCCTTTCCTTGCATTTTTTATTCTAGTAGCTTCTAAATAATTATGGTATACAGCCAGGCGCTGGTGGCTCCCGCCTGTCATCCCAGCGACTCAGGAGGCTGAGAGCTGAGGATCATGGCTAGAAGCCAGACCAGGCAGGAAAAGTCTGTGAGATTCTTATCCCTCCAATGAACCACTCAAAAAGCCAAAAGCAGAGTTGTGGCTCAAGTGGTAGAGCTCCATCCCTGAGCAGAAAAGCTCAGGGACAGCATCCGGGGTCTTGAGTTCAAGACCCACAACCAACCAAAGATTTAAAAAAAGAGAATAATGGCATATTTTCTCAAATTACATTTGGAGAGTGCATAAAGCAAAAGATATAAGTAGCATTTGAACATCTCACGGTCTCATTTGGGGGAGTGTTATTTCATTTATTATAATTATTATTGTTGTTGTTATTAGTATTATTATATTTGTGCTATTGTTATTGTTATTCTTATTGTTATTTTGCCCCCAAGCACCCATAAAGCTTTTGCATTTAAGACCTCATCCTCCAGGTCATTTTTGACATGCACTATACAAACAAGCTTCACAGCCATGGCGAGGCTGCCTTGCCTCCATTCTCCTGATGGTGAGTTTGCTGGGCTTTAACCAGGGCCCGTGTGCAGGCAGCTGACTGCTCTGAGTGCCCTGCCTTACACCTGGTTGGTTGGAGGACAGCGGGAGAGATGCAAAGGAGAACACACGCTTTTAAGTCAAACAACATTCTACACGTGGAGACCAATGGACGCCTTCCTAAAGTCTACCAGGAACTGGAGAACGCTCTCTGAGGAGCCGTGTGTGTGTGTGTGTGTGTGTGTGTGTGTGTGTGTGTGTGTGTGTGTGTTTGTGTGTGTGCACATGCACATGCATCCCCATCCACCCAGGGGCTATTCCCAGGCAGAAGACCCCGGTGTGTGCTGCTGTGGGACCAGGGGCCACTGCACTTCTCCACACCCCAACTCCATCCACACATGGGGCCAATCCCACATCAGCCTCTCCTCAGACATCTGGAAAGCTCCAGAACCTTCCAGAGGATACAAAGATTCAAGCCCAAGTGAGCAAAGACTTGTAGATAGATAGATAGATAAACAGAAGATAGATAGATAGATAGATAGATAGATAGATAGATAGATAGATAGATAGATAGATAGATAGAAGATAGATAGATGGATAGATAGATAGATCTAGATCTGTAGATATTAGATATAGACATAAATATAGATATCTATATAGATATAGGTCTATATATATATACACATATATGTATATATGCATATATATGATTATATTTAATATAGTAAATATAATATATTTAAATATATACATATTTAAATAATATATAATTTAAATATATATATATATTTAAATATGTTATAGTCTAAATGTTATTTAAATATACTGTTTATATATTATATAATATATACATACTATACATTATACATGTGTTATACTTAAATAACTTATATTAAATAGTACACAGTATATGTAATATATACTATATATTGTGTATGATACGGTATGTATGATACGGGCCATGTCCAGGGAGGAAGATCGTGTAGAGAAGTGTTTTTTCCCGATGGTTTGGCTCAGGTCAGAATTGGGGCTACAGAATTTTCCAAGGACAGTCTATGATAACCTAATTTTTTTTTTAATATTCCCACCCTGTGAGCAATATGTAGTGTTCTGACGTTTTACTTCTCTCTCCTTGGAGGAGAAAGGTTTGGTCCACTGGCTGACCTGGCCTGCAGAGGTGGTTGACCGGAGCTGACAAATACCGTGGGAGGTCTTTCAAGGAGTTGTTCAAGAAGGCACCAGAACACACAGGAAGGAGTCCATAGAACATCCACTGCAAGGTGCCGGGGCTGGCCGGTGAGAGGACAATTCCAGCTCACCCCTGGTCTAATGGTGCCATGTGCAAAACACCATCATCCGAGACAAAAGGGAAAACGATGGTGTTAACTGGCAGGAGCAGACACTGCCACTCCATGAGGGCTGAAATCTCATCTGTGTGTGTGTGTGTGTGTGTGTGTGTGTGTGTGTGTGTGTGTACAGTATACCTATCTTGGGGCTTGAACTCAGGACCTGGGTGCTCTACCACTTGAGCCACAGCTCCATTTCCAGTTTTCTGGTTGTCCATTGGAGATGAGAGTCTCATGACTTTGCTGCCCAGGCTGGCTTTGAACCGCAATCCTCAGATCTCAGCCTCCTGAGTGGTTGGGATGACAGGCGTGAGCCCCTAGGACTGGCCTTTGTTGTTGTTGTTGTTAAGCCAAGTGGAGAAATGAAACCAAAATGAAGTGGCCATTTAACCACATGTTATTCCAGAAGGATCTTTGCAAAGATCTGCGAGACTGGAAGCGATTTCAGATAGAGAATTACCAACGGTGTGGCAAGAATCAAATGAAGTCGGCAGAGGCTGGAGGATGAAGGAAGGGTTCGTGGCAGAGCTCAGCATCCAGGAGTTCAGTGCTTGGGGTGTGGTGGGGCCCAAAGCTGGAGGAGGAGGAAGATGATATCACCACAAACTCCAGTGGAGCAGAGCCAGGGAATGGGCACTGAAGGCAGGCTGGGGAGGCAGATGACTGAGGAACAGATGAAGAGGTTCTGTGGCAGGATAATTCCAGATCCCAGGGACTGGCACAGAGGTGAAGGAGAAAATGCAGGGAGGGAGAAACCTAGCCAGGGTTCGCTTAGATGCACCACCAGCCAACAGTGCCTGGATTCTGCATCCAAAACAAGATGAAGCAGGCGGGGCGCAGTGGCTCACGCCTGCCATCCCAGCTACTCAGGAGGCTGAGATCCAATGATCGAGGTTCAAAGCCATCCCCGGGCAGGAAAGTCTGAGAGATTCTGATCTTCAGTAAACTACGCCAAAAAAAAACTAGGCGTGTTTGCTGTGACTCAAGTGGTAGAACGTCAGCCTTGGGCAAAAAAGGAGCTCAGGGACAGTGCCCAGAGTTCAAGCCCAAGGAAAAGAGGGAGGGAGGGAGAGAGAGAGAGAGAGAGAGAGAGAGAGAGAGAGAGAGAGAGAGAGAGAGAGAGAGAGAGAGGGAGGAAGTGGGTTGCTGTGGCTCACACCTGTCATCCCAGCTACTCAGGAGGTTGAGATCTGAGGACTGAGGTTCAAAGCCAGCCCAGGTAGACCGATCTGACTTGGATCACCCGAGTGATCCCCAAAACACTGCTAATGTAGAGAGGGCAGCCACCAACCCCACACCACGTGTGCCTTCCTTCACTTCTCCGACCATGTCCTCTGCAGAGCTGAGCGCGGGGCAGGTGGCGCTGGCTGTGGGGAGGCAGGTGCCTTGTTTGTTTAAGGAAAAGGAAAAAATAAAGGAAAAGGGAGCAAAAGGAAATTTCAAAGCTTCCTTATGGCTTCCGTGACAGAAATAACACGAGGCAGATGTTGTTATGCCTCGTGGCACGTCTTTGCTGTGATTTAGCTTCGTTATTTCTTTTTTAATTTTCCTTTTTTTCTTTTTCTGTGCCAGTCCTGGGGCTTGAACTTGGGGCCTAGGCGCTGTCCCTGAGCTCTTTCGGCCAAAGGCTGGTGCTCTACCCCTTGAGCCACAGCGCCACTTCCTTCCCGAAGGCCTGCTCTGAGCTTCCGCCATCTGCTTGCCTTCACCCTGGCCACTTCTTGCATGAACCGAGATTCGTGTAAGGCCCCACACACCCCACACGAGCACTGTGCCCCCTGCCTCCTCCTAAGGACACTCACGTCATCCTCTTGAATCTCCATTGCTCCGTAACACGAAGACGTCCAAACAAATCCGGTTCTGGGCAGTTGGGAAGATTATAGTTCAAAGCCATCCTGGGCCCAAAAAACAAAAAATTACAGAGAATACAAGTATGGTGGTTAACATCTATAATCTCAGCCAGACAGAAGTCTTGAGTGAGGAAGAAGGAGGCCTGAGGCTGGCTAGGAGTGGAGGTGTGGGGCTTTCACAACACTGTTGTGAAAGGAGATGGGAAGTGGGGCTCAAGTTTGTGGGGCGTCTGCCTAGCAAACACAGGGTTCTTGGTTCAAATTCCAGTACTGGTAATAAACAATACTTGATGCTTCCGTATTTCACATCATGTGTACTTTCTTCATTGCCTTCCCTGTCCAAGGCCTCCAGAAGGGACACAGGGCCGAATTCTTGACTTTTACAATACTCAAGTGCAAGCGTGTCACAGATTTATTCAGAACCACGTGGCCACTCATGGCTTTCTGGGCAGGGAGACGGAGGGTTTGCTGTGCACACGCCCAGCTCTGCTGGTATGTCAGTGTCAAGGGGCCTGGTCATGCCCAGAGTCCATGTGGGAAGCACTTTCACAGAAGATGAGTTCTTCATTCACAGCCCAGTGCAGCCACAGCATCATGCCACACAGGGGTTGCAAGTCACTACAGCTGGGAGGAGAACCGGATCCACCGAGGCAGGGAGGCCAGCAGGGGGCAGCAGACCACCCCCCAGCCTCCAGACACAACACCCACCACAACCACCGACCCCACTGCCACTGGCAGGATCCCAGCTGCCAAACTCTGTAGTCACAAGAACCAACTCCACAGGTGACAGACAGACAGACAGACACAGACAAGAGATGGGTGAGAGCTGGAGAGAACAGAAGGGAGGGAGGAAGGGAAGAAAAGAAAGGAAGAAGGGAGAGAGGGAAGGAGGGAAGTAGATAATATGATTGATAGACTGGATAAATTGTAGATGATTGATAAGAGATAGATGGATAGATGATACATGATTGAAAGTGGATAAATGATAAATGACAGCTACATACATATGGATGGACAGATGAGTAGATAGATAAATGGATGGTGGATGTATGGAAGATGGATGGATGGGTGGATGATGGATGGGGTAGATGGATGGATGGATGGATGGATGGGTGGATAGACAGATGGGTGGATGGATGGATAGATGGGTGGGTGGATGGATGGATGGATGGGTGGATGGATGGCGGGTGGATGGATGGGTGGTGGATGGTAGGTGGATGGATGGGTGAATGGATGATGGATGGGTAGATGGACCGATGGGGATAAGGACACAGGGAGACCCCCTTGCTTCTACTGCCATCTCTGGGGGGTCTTTCCTGGACCCAGCCCCGCCCACCCGCCGGCCCCTCAGTGCCCGTGGGCAGAGGGGCAGTGCACACAAACTGCACACGGGCCTCCTCACATGACAGTCTGCATTTCAAACATGGGCCCGGGCCTGGGGGGGCAGAGATGCCTGGGCATGTGTGTGTGTGTCTGTCTATGTCTGTGTGTCTGTATCTGTGTGAGGCAGCTAGGCCTCCACAGCCAGGGGATCAATGCCACCTGTGCACGACCCACACCCTGAGGGCCCCCACCCCCCGACTCCCGCCCCACCCACCGAAGGCAGACGAGGGGCCTGGAGCTTCTGATCGAATCCCACCTGGCCATGCTCTGGGAATCCACCCTGGAGTTGTCTCGACCCTCGGGTGACCCCTCGTGGCCACAGGCGGGAAGGTACCCACCGGGGGCAGCTTGGTGTGACCGGCTTGCTGATGACCAAATGAACACCTTAACTCAGGCAGGGTGGGTTGAGGGCGTGGGCAGTGGAGTGCCTGCAGAGCAAGCCGGAGGCTGGCTCCAAACCCCGGTCCTGCCAGGAATACCCGCCTGTACATGTGTGTGTGCGTGTGCGTGCATTGTGCATGCACATATGTGCATGTGTGTGCAATGTGCATGTGTGCCCATTGCGCATGGATGTGTGCCCACCCATGCGTGCACATGCACACACATACATGCATGCAAGAGAATGGTGTCTGAGTCCAGATGTGCCCACATTATTCCCTGGCTGAACTTCGGTGTGTGCTCTCCGTGTGTCTTTGACACGTTATTCACCTTGGTGAGCTGCATGTCATTTACTTAAAAAAAAAAAAGAGTAGAAATGGAAAGAGGATTTTTCTTCACTTTTGCTTGCTTATCTCTGGTCTCCTGTGTGGGTTTCTCTGTCTTCGGGTGAGGGAGGCATAGAAATAGGGGGACAGAAGGGGAATCAAGGCAGCCGTGGACCTCACTGGACACCATGTGGAGAATGAACTCTATCACTTGTGAGTGGGGACAGGAGGGAAAAGCTGGGGGAGAGAGTGAGAGAAGGGGGGACATGATCCACAAAGAAATGCGCTCATGACCTGAATGATGTCACTGTCACCCCTCTGCATGTCACATCATCAGTAAATTTTTGGATGTTTTGTTTTGTTTCCAGTCCTGGGGCCTGAACTCAGGATTGCTGCTTCTGCTCAAAACTGGCACTCTAACACGTGAACCACAGCACCACCTCCAGCTTTTTCTGTGTATATGGTCTTGAGGAATTGAACCCAGGGCCTCATGCATGCTAGGCGAGCACTCTACCACTGAGCCACCTTCCTGGCCCCACAATAAAATTTTTTTAAGTCAATGGACTGCAAGTGTTCAGTTGAACTTTTCCAATAATTCATATTCATATTATTCATGTAATTCATGTTATTTCCTAATAATCTTATTCTTCTTAGCTCACAAGAACAACAAACTGTGGTTATGTCTACGGTGAGCCGGTGGGCCCACCTCCGCAGGCCTTCCCATGTCTGTGCGGCCACCACGCCAGCTCTGGGAACATGGCGGCCAGGAAGAGGCACCAGTGCTGCTAACACAACTCCCCAGGGCTGCATCCTCTACCTGGTCACCTACAAGAAAAATCCCTCCCTCCCTTCGCTCTCTCCATTCTGCTCCTATCCATCCACCCATCCATCTCTCATCTACCTCTATATATCTCTTCCTTTTCTTCCTCCTTCCATCCCTCCCTCCTCTTCCTCCTCTTCTTCTCTTTGCTCCCTCACTTTCCTTCCCTTCCTCCCTCCCTCCTTCTCCCTCTCATCCTTCCTGTCCTTTCCCCCACTTCCCCCCCTCCCTTGTATTAGACTATGGCTGTCTGTACCTCTGAATTTCATCTGACACCTTTTTCTTAGGGGGACCTTCATTTTTCCTTATTAATTATCTTCTATTTGATTTTTTTTTCTCCTCAGTCCTAGGGCTTGACCTGAGCACCTGAATGCTCACCCTGAGCTTCTTTTTTCACTCAAGGCTGGTACTCTACCACCTGAGCCACAGCTCCACTTCCAGGTTTTGCTGGCTCACTGGAGATAAGCATCTCGTGGACTTTGCTGCCTGGACTGGCTTTGAACCTCCATCCTCAGATCTCAGCTTCCTGGTAGTAGGGTGACAGACATGAGCCACCAGTGCCTGGTGTCCTTTCTGTTTAATTTTTTATTTAATAATTTATTTATTGAATTTATTTATTTATTGTCAGTCATGGGGCTTGAACTCGGCCTGGACACTGTCCCTCAGCTCTTTAGCTCAAGCCTAGTGCTCTACCACTTGAGCCACAGAACTACTGGCTTTTTCAGCTTATGTGGTGCTAAGGAATCAAACGCAGGGCCTCATGCATGCAAGGTAAGCACTCTACCACTGAGTCACCTTCCCAGCCCTATTTATTTTTTACCTGATCTCTGCTTCTCTTCCTGTCTGAATCCATTTCATCTCCCCACCCCAGACCACAGTACACAGACAACTCAGAATAAATACATTTAGAGGGGGCAAATAGGTGACTAGAAATGCCAAAATACAACAGATGTTCTTCCAGTGTGGGAGGAAGCATCTATCTATCTATCTATCTATCTATCTATCTATCTATCTATCTATCTATCTATCTATCTATATCTATATATATATCCCCCCACCCCCACCCTCCAAGGAACACTGTCAGTATATAGGCCTGTTGCCATGGAAATGAGATGTCATCCGCACCTCAGCAGCAGCCACCAAATGCCCACAGTGCTGTCCTGAGTTAAGGCTCCTCACCATGGAGAAGAAAGAGCGGAAGCTCACTGTGAACAAATTCTAACCTAAAGGCCTCTCTCAGGGAAGGCCGCCCCTGCACTCAACACTGCCAGGTCTTGGGGATACAGAGATTAGAAAACCGAGCTCTTGAGCCGGGTACCATGGATCACACCTGTCATCCCAGCTACTCAGGAGGCTGAGATCTGAGGATCATGGTTCAAAGCCAGCCCAGGCAGGAAAGCCCGTAAGACCCTTGTCTCCAATAAATTACAAAAAAGCTGGAAGTGGTGCTGTGGCTCAAGTGGTAGAGCACTAGCACTGAGCCAAAGAAGCTCAGGGACAGTGCCCAGGTCCTGAGTTCATGCCCCAGGACTGACACACACAATGGAGACTCAGTTCCTAACCTCTGAGTTTCAGTCTGGGTTGGAAGTCAGACCCATGAAAAGAGATAGATAAATAGTGTGGAAACGCAGAGATGGTAAAGCACAGAGAATGTTCTGTATAACCCCAAAGTGACCAAATATGGGCCCTGAAAAGCCATGGGCCTGTGGAGGAGAGTGATCTGCTATACACCCCACCTCTAGCTGTGCTCTACCCCTCAACATGAGGCCTTGAAAGTTATAATGCCTCGGGCTGGGAAGGTGGCTCAGAGGTAGAGCGCTTACCTTGCATGCCTGAGGCCCTGGGTTTGATTCCTCAGCACCACATAAGCAAAAAGAAAAAAGCCGGAAGTGGCGCTGTGGCTCAAGTGGTAGACTGCTAGCCTTGAGCGGAAGAGCTGAGGGTCAGCACCCAGGCCCAGAGTTCAGGCCCCACAACCGGACCCCAAAAAAAAAAAAGAAGAAAATTATAATGCCTGCCAGGCACATGCTCATCAGCCTAGCTACTCAGGAGGCTGAGATCTGAGGGTCAAGGTTCAAAGCCAGCCTAGGGCAGGACTCTTATCTCCAATGAACCACCAGAAAACCAGACTTGGAGCTGTGGTTCAAGTAGTAGAGTACCAGCCTTGAGTAAAAGAGCTCAGGGACAACCCCCAGGCCCTGAGTTCAAGTCCATGATCAACTAAATAAATAAGCACATACATACATATATACATACATAAGTTATATACCAAATCACTACCTTACCTCTCCCTAAACCCTTTCTGTGTCCTAAGGTTTAAGTGTGTGTGTGTGTGTGTGTGTGTGTGTGTGTGTGTGTGTGGGTGGGTGGGTGGGTGTGGGTGTGGGTGTGGGTGTGGGTGTGGGTGTGTTGCTCCTGGGTCTTAAACTCTGGGACTGGGTGTTTTCCCTGAGCTCTTTCACTCAAGGCTGGCACTCTACCACTTGAGCCACACCACCACTTCCAGTTTTCTGGTGGTTCACTGGAGATAAGAGTTTCATGCACTTTCCTGCCCAGGCTGCCTTTGAACTGTGATCCTCAGATCTCAGCCTCCTGAGTGGCAGGGATGACAGGTACGAACCAGGGACACTGGGCTCTAATGTTTAACTTTAATCCCTGGGATCCCATCGAAGGCACTCAGACATACTATAAAGAAAAGTTTTTGGATGAACTTTCCAACTCTGGTGTGTGTGGGGGGGGATTGGGTGGGGGAGCGGGGGGGGGGGGGAGGGAGGCTGGGAAGGGATGTGAAGGGTAAACAAAGGAGGAGGCTGCAATGCTTGATAAGAAATGTACTCATTATCTTGCCCATGTAATTGTAACCCCTCTGTACAGTATGTTCACAAAAAATAAAAATAATAATTTTTAAAAAAGGAACGTTTTTGGAATGGGACTAGTGACTCCCAAGAGCTAGGGAGGAACATGAGAAAAACTTCAACCCATCAACTGCCAGCGAGGGTGGGTGGCAAAGCCTGGGCTGAGGAGTCACAGGATGGTGGGGGGTACTTCTTAGGTGCAGTCAGCAAGCATGCGCCCCACAGCTATCGGGATCTGCACCCCAAGAACCTTATCATCTCAGGGCTTTAGAATCCACAGTGCTCTGGAGTGCCCAGCAGGGGGCAGCATGGTTAAGCTAAAGCACCACTGATGGATACTTTCCTCAAAGTTTTCACCACTACCACTGACACAATGAACTTCCTAAATGGAGGTAACTCTGCATGTGTGTATGTGTGTGCGTGCGTGCACACGTGTGTGTTTGTGTGTGTGTGTGTGTGTGTGTGTGCTGCTCCTGGGTTTTGAACTCTGGGACTGGGTGCTGTCCCTCAGCTCTTCAGCTCAAGGCTGGTGCTCTACCACTTAAGACACAGCTCCACTTCCGGTTTTCTGGTGGTTCATTGGAGATCAGAGTCTCATAGACTTTCCAGCCTGGGCTGGCTTTGAACCTCGATCTTCAGATCTCAGGCTCCTGAGAAACTGGGATGACAGGCGTGAGCCACTGGCACCCAGCTTTGAAATAACTTTTTAAAGCATAACAAGTCCTAAATAATGATGTCAAGTGCAGAAGCTAAATTATTGTCAAGAAATTCTATATTTCCATGAAGGTGGTTTTGGTGATTTCTGCCACTTGAGCCAATGCCTCCAGTTCAATATGTTCTCTCTGTCTTTCTGTGTCTCTCTTGAACCCCCTTCCATTCCTCCTTCCTTTCTTCTTCGGGATTCTCTACGCTCAGATCTGAACGCAGGGCCTCCCACTTGCGAGGAGGTTGTTCTCACACTCAACCCACATCTCAGGCTTTCAAGTTGTAGTTTTAAAGACAACCCAGGCTCTGTAGTGAAACCATGTCTCAAAAAACATCAAAAGGAGCTGGAGTAGATGTGGTGGCTCAAGCCTATAATCCTAGCTACTTGGGAGACAAAGATTGGAGAAAGTTATGGTTCAAGGCCAGCCCAGGGAAGAGAACAGGGTCTCAAGACACCATCTTAACCTTATGGGGGGGGGCTTGGTGGTGTGTGCTGTTCCAGCTAGGGGGAAGTGCATGGCTGGGGGCAGTGAGCAGAGGGAGACAGGATGACAGGAGGATCACAGTCCCTGCTGGCCTGGACATAAAGTGAGAGTCTACCTCAAAAATGGCCAACGAGCCAGACAGTGCTCACACCTGTCATCCCAGTGATTCAAAAGGCTGAGATCTGAGGATCAGAGTTCAAAGCCAGCCTGGGCAGGAAAGTCTGTGAGACTCTAATCTCCAGTGAACCCAGAAAACTGGAAGTGGAGCTGTTCACTCCAGCCTTGAATGAAAGAGATCAGGGACAGCAACCAGGCCCTGAGTTCATACCCCAGTATTGACAAAAAGAAAGAAAGAAGCCCCAGTATGTTCCACTCAGACCTCCCCCTGCCCCCCTCTTTCCTGCTATCTTCAAAGAAGTGCATTTTCTTTTCACACACACTGTATCTCAGACGTGTAAGGACAGACATGGTGTATACCCTTTGCTTCCTTTGGGAACTGATTTTAGGTATAAGGGTTTTTCTTAACTCTGCCTTCCCAGGCCACACATGTGTGTTCCTTTCCTGCCTCTTGATTCAGATGAACAAGCACAGCCCTGGCCATGGGCACGCATGCGCATTCCCCTCCTGTCTCTCCACCTGGCCGACGACACACATGCGCATTCCTGCCTCACTGCCCAGGCCGCAGGCACGCATGCGTTTTTCCATCCTGCCTCACTTCCCCGGGCTGTGGGCACGCATGCGCACAGCCGCAGCACTCCACGGTGCGGGCCTTGGTTCGGGGTCGAGCCATCCTTGCCTTCCTGCCCCAGCTGGGTTGGCAGTGCAGACCCTCCATTGTCTACACCAGGGTCCATTTGCTGCATGCTCTCTGCAGGCTGCGAACTCGTGTTCTCATGCGCAGGAGAGACCCCCGCCTGCTTTCTGTGCAGACATCCAGCTCCTTCCTGGGTCCTGCCCTGTCCATCCCATCGGCTTCCTTCAAAACCGGTGAAAAAGGGTGACCAGGCTGATCAATTGCCGGCTGATGTGAGACCAGGCTGATCAATAGCTGGCCAATATGCACCCAGGCCGATCAATCACTGGCTGATGTGCACTGAGGCTGATCAATCGCTGGCCAATATGCAGCCAGGCCGATCAATTGCCAGCCGATGTGCACTCAGGCCCATCAATCGCCCACCCAAATTCAACCAAGCTGATGTGAGGCCAGGCTGATCACTCGCCAGCCAGCTTACAGCCAGGCCTGTCCCTGGCTCTCCTAAACCATAGCTAGATGCACTTCCTGGCATTTTCCAGTAAATTCCAGCGAAGGATTCATCCCAGCCCTCCAACAAATGAGGGCCAGGGACCTTGCTGCACCTCACCAGGCCCTGGATGTAACCGCAGGCCCTGTGCACAGACAGGAACAGAAGACCCCATGCTGGCAGGGTGGAGATGGCCAGAAGACTGCTTTAAGTGGAGACAGCAGTGCTTCTGTGTGGGGAGGACCAAAAGGAGGACCAGCAGGAGGAGGACCAACAGCAGGACCGACAGTAGGAGGACCAACAGGAGGATGAACAGGAGGAGGACTGATAGGAGAAGGACCGACAGCAGGACCAATAGGAGTACCAACATGAGGATGAACAGGAGAAGGACGGACAGGAGGACTGACAGGAGGAGGACCGGCAGAAGGAGGATGGACAGTAGGACAGACAGGAGGAGGACACACTTCGCTTGAAGCTGGTTTGTCTAAAGATAGGAAGCAATCGCCCAGTTCTTGGGTTCAGAGCCCCAGGCGGCTGCGGGTGGGTCTTGGGCGCCTTGGATATGGGGTTAGGTGCAGAGGTGTCCAGGGGCCTTGTATGTGGGGTGCAGAGGTGTCCAGGAATCTTGGATGTGGGGTTCGGTGCACAGAGGTGTCCAGGCACCAGAGGACCTTTCCTGGGTCTGACTGGAGTCATCCTGTGTCCTTGGTGGAGGAAGGTGAAAGCTGTTCCCAGGCGCTGGTCCCCCAGTCCCATACCCTGATCCCCGAGGCTTTCCATCTCCCTGGGACCCCCCATATCCCAGCCTCCACCCCGTTTAGGCCTGGACCAGCTCAGCGCCACTGCACCAGACACCCTGTCCCAGCTCCCTCCCTACCCAGGTCCCAGGCTATCCATCCCAGGCCCCCTGTACCAGGCCCCCATGGCGTCCCTCCCCTCTCTCCACTGGAGTTGATCTGCTTTGTTGGAATGGTTTTCCTGTTCTTCCTTTATTCTGCCTCCCTCTGTGATTCAGTTGCCTCACCGTGTTAAGTGCATTTGAGGCCGCAAGTTTTTGGGCAGACATGAGTCCACTCACAGTCAACAGTTTTTTTTTATTTTATTATTTTGATAGGTCATGGGGCTTGAACTCAGGGCCTGGGCGCTGTCCCTCAGCAATTCAGCTCAAGGCGAGTGCTCTACCACTTGAGCCACAGTGCCACTTCCAGCTTTTTGCTGGTTCTTTTGTGGTAAGAGTCTCACAGGCTTCCCTGCCTGGACTGGCTTTGAAGCAGGATCCTCAGATCTCAGCCTCCTGAGTAGCTGGGGTGACAGGCATGAGCAGGCTCCTCCTACCATTGAAGGAGTTAAACCAACTTTGACTGGGGTGATCTGACTGGACAAACAGGTTCAGAGGAATGCGGCCAGGCAGGAATCCCTGCAGCCGTGGGGCTGGGAGTGGAGACAGATCACCAGGCCTAGGAGGTCAAGGGTCATGGAGGGTCAGGTCAGGCATCTCTGAATAGTAGAATTGAGGCTAGTGAGCAAGCAGGAAGCACTTGGGCACTTGGTGGTAGCAGGAAACGGTTAGCAGAGTTTGTCCCAGCCTCCCTTGTCTACATTCCTTCTGGAAGCTTCCCACCCCATCCTTCCCACAGTCAATCACAGCATCCTAGCTGTGGGGGGAGGGGGGAGGACCAGGAGGGAGGAGAATAGGCAGGGGAAGGGGGAGAGGGAAGAAAAAAGCAGGGCTCTTGGAGGAGGAGAGAGGACTCACTCCTCTCGATTTTGGGTGACTCCCTATTCTCAGCATTACATCACAGCCCCAGGGCCCTCTAGGCCTGATGGGGTGAGGGGAGAGGAAGGGGCAGATAGAAGGAGGGGAGGGAGAGGGAGGGACGAAGAGGAGGGGAGAGAGAGGGAAGCCCCCCCCCAGGCCTGGGTTGTTTCTAGGAAGAATCATTCCCTTTGGTTACTGCTGTGCTATGGTGGCAGAGACTGTGGGGTTTCCTGTGTGTGTGTGTGTGTGTGTGTGTGTGTGTGTGTGTGTGTGTGTGTGTGCCAGTCCTGGGACTGGGACTTGAACTCAGGGCCTAGACGCTGTCCCTGAGCTTTTTCACACAAGGCTGGCGCTCCACCACTTGAGCCACAACTGCACTCCCAGCTTTTCTTTTTCTTTTTTGAAAGTTAATTATAAATCAGAGCCTAAAGGACTTTCCTGCCCTGGGCTGCCTTCAAACCGCAATCATCAGATCTCAGCCTTGAGAGGAGCTGGTATTTCAGGTGTGAGCCACTGGTGCCTGTCTGTCTAGAACTTTTAAGCCTTTGTCTCTACAAAGCTGTCTCTGGGCTTCTGCATGGCAAAGGACATAGCTAGCAAGATCAATAGAAAGCCTAAGGCTTGGGAGAAGATCTTCACTAGCCATACAATGGACAAAGGTCTCATATCTAAAATATACTTGGAACTCAAAAAATTAAATCCCCCAACAACAAATCCTCAAAGAAACAACTGCCCAATAAATAAGTGGGCAAAAGACTTGAAGAGAAACTTCTCCAAAGAAGAAAGAAGGATGGCCAATAGACACATGAAGAAATGCTCAACCTCCCTAGCCATAACAGAAATGCAAATCAAAACAACATTGAGATACCACCTCTCCCCAGTTAGAATGGCTAAAATCAAGAACTCTAACAACAACAGATGCTGGAGGGCATGTGGACAGAATGGAACCTTACTGCATTGTTGGTGGGAGTGTAAACTTGTTCAACCAGTTTGGAAAGCAGTATGGAGGTTCCTCAAAAGACTCCACATAGAGATTCCCTATGACCCAGCAATCCCATTTTTGGGCATTTACCCAAATGTTCACAAACAAAACCACACTAAAGCTACCAGCACGACTATGTTTATTGCAGCACTATTTACTATAGCTAAGATATGGAACCAACCCAGATGCCCCTCAGTAGATGAATGGATCAAGAAAATGTGGTATATATACACAGTGCAATTCTATGCCTCCATCAGGCAAGCGATCTACCACTGAGCCACCTTCCCAGCCCCTATGCCTCCATCAGAAAGAATGACATTGCCCCATTTGTTAGGAAATGGAAATACTTGGAAAAAATTATATCAAGTGAAATAAACCAGGCCCAAAGAAACATAGGTCACATGGTTTCCCTTATTTGCAATATCTAGTATATGTCTGAGTCAAGCAGAAAAGGTCAGATAAGGTGATGTTAGGGAAATGAACCCTAAGATATGTATTCAATTTTTTTTCTTTTATGCAATTGTTTCTAACACATTTATAAGATGATTTCTTTGTTGCTTTGTATGTCCCTCCCCCACAGTATAACCCCTGCTTTCACTGTATTTGATGTCGGTATAATTTGTGGAGGGGAAGGGGAAAAACAAATCATTTAAATAGGGAAACAGGTGGACCCATTGCAACAATGAGATGTACAAGTCGTTATGTCGAAAACGAACTTTACAACTTTGGTGGGGGGGAGGGGGAAGAGGGGAGGATTGGATGGGGGGGGGCGGAGGGAGGATGGGAAGGGATGGGAAGGGAAACAAAGGAGGAGGTTACAATTCTTGATAAGAAATGTACTCATTATCTTGCCCATGTAACCCCTCTGTGCAGTATTTTTACAATAAAAAAAAAAAAAAGCTGTCTCTGGGCAGCGGGAGGAGGCAGGAAAACATCAGCGAAGGTTGGCCAGAACTGAATTCAGAATCAGGGCCCAGGCACCTGTGAATGGTGCCTGTAATCCCAGCTAGTCAGGGGACCAAGATCTGAGCATGGGCTGTTGGAAGCCAGCCCTGGGCAGGAAAGTCTGTGAAATTACCATCTCAAATTAAGCAAACACACAAACCAAAAGTGGAGTTGTGGCCCAAATGGTAGAGCACTCGGCTGCCTTGAGCAGACAGAGCACAGGGACAGCATCAGGCCCTGAGTTTAATCCCCAAGGATAGCACCAATATGTGTGTGCATGGGTACATGCACATGTGCATGCATACATGTGCACACACACATAAAGGAATTCAGAAACAGGGTGCAGGCTTATTTCAAAGACTACTGCTGAGAAAAGAGAATTAAGTGATCGTTGTTTTAGGGGATAAAACACAAGGATGTACTCCACCCTGCGGGCAGACAAATGAGGACCCAGATCTAATCATGGTGAGGAGTGGGGGGGTGCAGGGGGCGGTGGCACGGGAGAGGAAGGGGAGACCATGCCATGGTCACGTGGTCTGGAGGAATCTGCAGTGGAGCCAGAGAACTGGGATTTCAGTTTCACTGGTCTGCCCAACAAATACTCCCTGCTTACTTGTTATTTTTGCCAGGTATAGTGCCAAGAGGTGGTTAACACAACCACAATCACCATTTAGCCAAGAAGAAAGGACCTTTTGTTGGGGGGGAGGTTGAACTCAGGGCCTGGGCACTGTCCCTGAGCTCTTTCATTCAAGGCTGACACTCTACCACTTGAGCCACAGTGCCACTTCCAGTTTTCTGGTGGTTCACTGGAGATCAGTGTCTCACAGACTTTCCTGCCTGGGCTGGCTTTGAACCGCAATCCTCAGATCTCAGCCTCCTGAGTAGCTGGAATGACTGGCGTGAGCCACTGAGGACCAGCAGAATCTGGAATCTCTGAGCCCCAGCAGTGACAGGACTCACCTCCTATGAAAGTAGATTTGGGGATCCACTGCCACACCCCTCCCCCAGGGCTTCCTTAAGGCTTCTTGGAAATTCAATGTTTAAGCGAGCAAGCTCACTCTGGATTTTGTTTGTTGGTTCACAGAGCAGAAACCACAGTTCTTGGTTGTTGCTTTCTTCTCGGTGCTGATCTTCAGGGTGCTGATCTTTAGGGCGAACCTCTCCTAGTTTCAGCGATAGTTTAACCCCACGCCTGTTCCTGGGCCCAGACCCTAGCAACCCAACCTCACCTCGGGGCCTTTGGGCAACGATGGGTGGGAAATAATCCAAGTACTCAGAGGCTGGGAGCCTTGTCTCTCATGGACCGGCCAGCAGAGGGAGCCGAGAGGCCTCAGGGCCACAGGTGGCCAGCCATGCCAGCTCCACTCCGCTGACAGCAGACCTCAAAGTGAAAACACTCATCCTGAAATAGTCCTCCTCCTCCCCTCCTCCTCCCCTTCCTCCCCTCCTTCCTTCCTCTCCTCCTCCTCTCCTCCTCCTCCCCTCCTCCTCCACCACCTCCACTTACCCCCTCCTCTTCCTCCATTCTTCCCCTCCTCCTCCTCCATCTCCTCTTCCTCTTCTTCCTCCTCTTCACCTCCATCTCCTCCTTCCCTCCTCTTCCTCCTCTCCTCCTTCTCCTCTTTTTTCCTCCATCTCCTTTCCTCTTCTTCATCCTCTTCTCCTCCTCTCATTCTCTTCTACTTCCTCCTCCACCTCCTCCTCCACCTCCTCCCTCTTCCTCCTCCCCCCTCCTCCTCTACCTCCTCCACCACTACCTCTTCCTCCTCCTGCTCCTCCTCCTCCTCCTCCCCCTCCCCTTCATCTGGAGATGAAGCAGGCCATCTTCCACCATGTCTGGCCTCTGCCCCACTGCCCAAAGATCGGAATGTTCCTGCCCTGGCCCCACCCCCATCCTGCGAAGCCACAGGTATCTGGGCTCCTAAGTACAGTTGCAGAAGAGAAATAAATGTGCAGTGTAAGCCCCCTCCCTTCAACCCCTCCAGGTCTTTTTCTCCATTCTGTTTTTGTGCCCGTCCTGGGTCTTGAACTCAGGGCCTGGGTGCTGTCCCTGAGCTCTTTCACTCAAGGCTGGTGCTTTACCACTTGAGCCACAGTTCCACTTTCAGTTTTCTGGTGGTTCCCTGGAAATTAGAGTCTCATGGACTTTCCTGCCCGGTCAGGCAGGAAAGTCTGTAAAAACTATTATCTCTAGGAAACCACCAAAAAGCCGAAGTGGAGCTACGGATCAAATGGTGGAGGGCCAGCCTTGAGCCCAAAAGCTCAGTGACTGTGCCCAGGCGCTGAGTTTAAGCTCCTTAATCAACCCCTCAAGCCCCCCCATAAAGACTTTTGGGGTACTATATCCTTTGAGCAAAACCAAACTCCATGGTGAATACAACAAAAGCACCAAGTTTGCAACCTAAGCCCATTTAAAAGAAGAAAGAAGGAATTGGAGGGTCTGTGTGGTGGGGCTAGGGTGGGGGATGGGGGAGCCTTGGGCCAAGAGGGGCAAAATAAATAAATAAATAAACAGTAAACTGGGGCGGGGTGGGGAGGGTGGGAGCAGGTGGGAGGGCCAGGCCCTGGGAGGCGCTAAAGGCCCTCACCACAAAAGGTTGAAACCAACACAACAGTCACCAGATCCAGTTCTGGGAAGTTTGAGTCGGTTTCTGAGCTGGAGAACAATAGCCAGAGGTTGAGTGGGTTTGTGTCCCAGCCCTCTTCCCTCCCTCTTTCCCTCCCTCCCTCTCTCCCTCCCTCCACCCCTCCTAGGGTGGGGTTGGTGGGAGGGAAAACAGGGACTGGATTCTCCTGGTGGTTATTTATGTTTGTGTTCCATTGTATTGTTTGTATTTGTCTGTGCGAATGGAGAAGTAGGGCCTAGGGCCAAGCAGGCTGGAGCCTCAAGCTATTTCCTGGAGCAGCAGAGCCGGCTGGAAGATCAGGTCTGGAGCCTCGCCTCACAGAGGCCAGGGGAGGAGGAGGAGAGACGGAGGCCCGGCCCCCAGTCAAGATCCAGGCCAGGAGACCACTGCACCCACCCCTGACTGCCCTTGTCAGGAGAGAGGGCAACCCTGGGGCTGGGCCCTCCAGGCTGGGGGAGGGCTGGCCTGCTGGTGGAGGGGAGGGGGTGCTCTGTGGGTTCTGTGTGTGCGACAGGCCCCTGGGGCTTGGAGAACAGCCCCAGCCTTTCTCACCACCCATACACACCCTTGTCTGACTGTTGCACAACCTTGCACACCCAGCCCTGCAGCTGCCTCCCTCCCCACCCCTCAGGGGGAGAGGAGAGTGGAGGGGCCCTACCCTCACCACACACCCACAAACAACCCTTGGTCCACAAAGACACACTGTGGGGGTGGGACACCACCCCAGTGGGACCCTCCCAGCCTCCACCACACCTGGGAGGCCCCACTGGGCCTCAGTCCCAGGTGTGATCACAAGGTTGGCCCCAGTCCACTCTGACCACATCCTGAGGCCAAGGTGGGCCCAAAACAGCAGCAGCCTGCCCTCCGCCCTCTGCCCTCGCCCTCCACCCTAGAAGCTGTGGACAACGTCCAGGTCAGCCCCGGACAGGGGAGAGGCCAGGTGGAGGCCGGCGTCCTTTCCCTCCCTCCAAAGTGTTCACTCATGTTTAGAAGCCAGGCCACACTGCCCAAGGCTCACACCCATCATCCCAGCAGCTCAGGAGGCTGAGATCTGGAGCATCGCGAGATCTGGAGCATCGCGTTTCGAAGCCAGGAAAGTTCCAGAGACTCTTATCTCCAGCAAACCAGCAAAAAGAAAAAAAAATTCAAAAGTGGAGCTGCTGCTCAAGAGGTAGAGCACCAGCCTTGAGTGAAATGCTCAGAGACGACGCCCAGCCAGCCCCGGCATGCACGCCCCAGGACCAGTGCACAAGCGTGCACACACACACACGAATTTTCCAGATTGCAGGGTTTCTCAAGACCTGAGCCTGTGGGGGGACAGGAGGAGCCATGGAGCTGGTCAACCTTCCCCAGGCTTTGGCCGGGAAGGAAGGTTTCTAGGGGTTCAGAGATGCCCTGGGGGAGAGGAAAGGGGTTCCACACTGTTTCATTCTGTGTACCATCCGTGGGCAGTGGGCAGTGGACAGGTCTCTGAACAGACAACCAGAAACGTGTTTGCTTAGGTGTGACTTTGAGGCTCAATTGGCTACAGGCACGGTTCCGGTTGTTGCTCATTGTGCAACTTATTAAGGAAGTTCTTTCCGTTAACCAGTAGGCCTGGGCAGCCGTGCACCCTGCCAGGGCCTCTGTTGAGTTTGTGGAACAGTCTCTCCACGTGAAGACCCAGTGAACTGAAAATCACAGTGATCCTGAGAAGATTAAGTCTGAGCTTCAGATAAACACACTAAAAATTTCACATCATCTTTTTGTAATATGCGTGTGTGCACGCAAGTGTGCATGAGAGTGTGTATCTCCTGGGGCTTGAACTTGGGGTGTAGGCTCTGTTTGAGCTTTTGTGCTCCAGGCTGGCGCTCTACCACTTGAGCCACAGCTCCACTTCTGGCTTTTTGCCGGCTCATTGGAGATAGAAGTCTCATGGACTTTCTTGCTCGGGCTGGCTTCGGCCTCTGGGGTAGCTGGGAGGACAGATGTGAGCCATGGGTGCTTGGCTAACATTTCCCACCTTAATCGACATCATTCCTCTTGAATCTCTGGATTTGGGTGATCGACCCCATTTTAGAGATATGGAAAATGGAGATTGGGAGAGTTGGTTTCTTCCTTACTTTGTGGTAGGCAGGGCTGGGCCCAGCACCTGGGACCCAGTCCCTTACTGGGGTGACCCCATCCCAGGCTCTGTGACTCCATCCTGGGCCCTCTGATCCTGTCCCTCATTGGGGTGACCCCTGCTCTCCCCAGGGCCCTGTCTCTGCCTTCTGCCAGCTTGCAGTCCTGTCAAGTTTGTTGTTTTTCCCTCAAAGTAACTCACCACCAGCTGGCCTGGAGTATCTCCATCTTTCCTGCATCCCTGCCATCACCATGGCAACCCCACAGGGTGGGCGCACCTCCCTTCCCCTCTCCAACCAGGGCCCCAGCTTTGCCTTTTGCAATCCACCACCCCAGCGGAGGATGAAGGGGTGCTTTTGTCCCTGAGAAAGGGATTCCTGTGTGTCTTTCTCTTATTCCTTTTTGCTTCTAATTCTCTGTGGCTGCGATTCCTTTTTATTTCTGATTCTCTGTGGCCGCGACCCCTTTGCACCCATTTTACAGATGGGGGAACTGAGGTTGGGGTGAGGGGGAGCGGATTTGATCATGGTGGCCAGACTTGCTGATCCTTGGGCTTTCTTTTGCAATGACCCTGCCCCCTCTTCTCTCTCCAGCCCTGCCCCTCCCCTCCCCCCACCACAGGGGAGGAGGAGGGGGAAGGGAGAAGGAGGAGCTAGAGGAAAAGGAGGGGGAGAAAGAGGAAGAAGTGGAAGGAAAGGGAGGGGTGGAAAGGAGGAGGGGGGAGAAGGAGGAGGAGAGGGTAGAGGAGGAAGGAAAGGAAGAGGGAGGAGGAGGAAGGAAAAGGAGGAGGAGGGGCTAGGAGGAAGGAGAAGCAGGAAGCAAGAGAGGAGGAAGTGGAAGAGGAAGGAGTGTACTTGGCCTCCATCTCCGCCCCACCAGCCTCCACCCCTCCAGCTCAGGGCCTCCTCCCAGGACCCCAGCTGGGGCTTGTAATCCCCAAGATTTCCAGGTGGCTCAGCCCTGGGCTTGCAGAGTTGTCCCCAGTCCTGCCTAGAGTGGCCCCCCAACCCCCGGGGTCAGTGTCCACCCCCCTCTCCCCCACTGGGGCTCCCGCCTGTCATCCCAGCTGCTCAGGAGGCTGAGATCTAGAGGATTGCATTTCAAGGCCAGCCCAGGCAGCAAAGTCTGTGAGACTCTCATCTCCAATGAATCTGGTTCTGTGGCTCAGGGACAGCGCCCAGGCCTTGAGTTCAAGGCCCAGGACTGACAAATAAAAAAAGGGAAAAAAATCAAAGAAAGGAATGGAGCGGGAAGCACAGAGGCTGGTGCCACTGCATCTCCCTGCTTTCATCTGCCCAAACTTCAGCTTTTCTGCACAGAGTCAAAATCTACAGAGTTTCCACAGCCGACCACACAAGAATCACTAACTGGGACCATGGAGGGGAGCAGGAGGGGGAGGGGCAGGGAGGGGGAGGGGAGGCTTTGCTGCAGCCCTTGAGGACCAGGCTAGCAGTCCACTGGGAGCCAAGGCCCCACCCCAGAGTGACTGGTATGCATGCTAACCAATGAGAAAGGCAGTTGGTCAGCAGGCCTCATTAACCCTTTCCTTGGGTCTGGGTTTGGACAGGTCTGGGAATGGAAGGGGATGGGCAAGGATCAGGAGAAGGAGGGGACAGGAGAACTGGGATTGGGGTGCTGGCCCCCACCTAAGGCACTGGAAGTATTTTATAAACCAAGCAGGACAGTCGGGCACACGGCAGCTCATGCCCATCATCCCAGCTACCCAGGAAGCTGAGAGCTGTGGATCCTGGTTCAAAGCCAGGCAGGGCAGGAAAGTCCATGAGACTCTTGTCTCCAAGGAACCACCAAAAAGCTGGAAGGAGTGGTGTGGATCAAGTGGTAGAGTGCCAGCCTTGAGTCAAAAACCCAAGTCAGAGCATGTGGTCCTGAGTTCAAGTCTCAATGTCATAGAAGGGAGGGAGGGAAGTTGGAAGGAAGGAAGGAAGGAAGGGAGAGAGAGAGGGAATGAGGGAATGAGGGAGGGAGGGAGGGAGGGAGGGAGGGAAAGAGAAAGAGGAGAGTGGGGATGGTAGCAGGGAGGGTAAGGGAGGGAGAGAGGGAGGGAGGGAGGAAAGGAAGGAGGGAGTTTCCAAGCCTGAATAACTTGTTAATTTGCTTTCCCAAATCCTTTTCCTCCCCCAGAGCCTTGGTTGGGAACACTGCATTGTAAGACACATCTAGCTGGTGGATGGTTAGCCCATGTAATTTCTTCTTTAATTTTTTCCTTATTTTATTTATATTTTTGAACCTTGTAAGTAAGTAATACATCAGAAAGTCCTGATTCCAAAGTTAGCCCCTGCTGCTACACCCTTCCTAGGAATGAGTTGGCCCCTGGCTGTAAAAGAGAACAAAAAATCTATGCAGAGCCAGCCAGAGGCTCTGCCCTTCCCCCAAAAAACACAACTCAAGGGAAGTAGCTAAGACAAAATGGGTGTTCCTCCTCTCCAAAAAGAACACCCCCCTCCCCAGAAGATTCACTGGAAACAGAGAAGAGCCTCACCTGGAGTTTGGGGGTGGGGAGGAAGAGTTGGAGTCTAGAGATGGGCTAAAGTCAGGAGCCAGGGTGGTAAAAAGGAGGTTCAGAGATCAACATCCCAGGAAGCAAAATTCCAGAGCAGAAGCTGAGGTGGGTAGAGGCCAGGGGTGGAGGTTTGGCGAAGCTGGATCTCATCAAAGTACTGCGTCCTTCCTCCTTTGTTTTGTTTTTGGTGTCAGTTCTGCGGTGGCTTGAACTCAGGGCCTGGGTGCTGTCCCTGAGCTTTTTCACTCAAGGCTGGCGCTCTTCCACTTGATCCATAGCTTCACATCCAGTGTGGTGGTGGCTCACTGGAGATAAGGTCTCATGGCCTTTGCTTCCCCAGGCTGGCTTTGAACCATGATCCTCAGATCTCAGCCTCCTGAGTAGTGGGGATGACAAGTGTGAACACCAAGGCCCAGTCTTCCTAAGATGTTTAACAAAGCTCTGGATGGGGTGTCCTCATTCTATCCATCAGGATACAGAGTGGACTGATGTGGGGCTGGTCTTGTTCTTCTCAAAGCAATATTCCACCTCTCGAGAAGTCTCCAGGAACAGGAGGAAGTGTCACATTTATTCGAGGCAGCTCTGAGTCCGGCTAACACTTGGAAAAGACAGAAAGTCTGGGTGGGAGGAGCAGCTTCAACCCTTACCTCCCCCCTCCCAAAGAGTCCGTGGCTGGGGCGGCACCTAGGTATCCCCTGGTCACAGCCTCTTGCTCACCTTCTAGAAACTCCGCTGGACAGCCAGTCATTGTATTCATGGGCACTTGTCTTTCTGATGGAACGCTGGATGGGAATGACTCCAGGGGAAGAAGGACTTATCCTGACTCCTTGCAGAGATTTCTATCAACTGCAGTGGGTAGAATGTCGAAAGGAAGAGTATCTCTTATCATGGTGGCCAGGAAGCAGAGAGAGAGAAACGTGGGGAGGAGAGGAGAGAGACAGAGGAAGAGAGAAAGAGCAAAGGAAAGAGACAGAGGGGGAGAGAGGGAGGACCCCCCTCCCCTGCCCCCGGCTGTTTCTCCCTTTCCTTTGATTCTACCCAAAGGCCCAGCGCTTGCAATTTTTCTGACTGGCTTCAGCGCCATCTCCCAATCTGCTTTTAACCTACTCTGGCCGCTAGGTTTCGGCTTTTGCAATGAGACTTTAGTGGTTGTTGTTCTTTGCTTTCCTGTTACTTTAGTTTTTTTGTTTTTGGATTTTATTTTTAGTTATGATAAAGGTGACATGCAGAGGGGTGACAGTGACATCTTTCTGGACAGGGTCCCCCTTCCCTCGCTCTCTCCCTCCCATCTCCACCCACATTTCCCACAGAGTGTCCAGTGAGACTCGAGTGTTTTTTTTTTTGTTGTTGTTGTTGTTTCTTTGGTCAGTCATGGGGATTGAACTCAGGGCCTGGGCGCTGTCCCTGAGCTCTTCAGCTCAAGGCTGGCACTCTACCACTTGAACCACAGCACCACTTCCGGTTCTCTGGTGGTTGATTGGAGATGAGACTCTCATGGACTTTCCTGCCCAGGCTGGCTTTGAACTGCAATCCTCACATCTAAGCCTCCTAAGTATCTGGGATGACAGGTGTGAGCCATGGGCACCTGGCTAATTTCTAGGCCCAGTACTATATTCTTCGATGTAAAACCTACTGCTTGGTACTCAATCTTGTGCACACATACACACTTGTGTTCTGGGGCTTGAGCTCAGGGCTTTGAGCTTTCACTCAGTTTCTTTTGGCTCAAGGACACAGCTCCACCATTCAAGCCATACCACAACTTCTGGCTTTTTGTTGGTTTACTAGAGATAAGAGTTGCATGGATTTCTCTGTCCCAGGCTGGCTTTGAACCGTAATTCTCAGATCTTTTCCTTGGTAGCTGGGCTGCTGGGCTGCGTGCCTGCCAGTGCTTTGGTGGGGATACGAGGGGAGACACAATAGAACTTCCCTTTATTCTGTCATGGTTTCCTGC